>NC_089801.1:78463392-78763392 GCF_029633855.1 Hoplias malabaricus
TTTGTATGTGTTGTGCTCATTTGAATTTTTATGAGTTTATTGTAATTTCATTGTCTGTTGTGTTTTATATGTTTAGTTTATTCTAACATGACAGTGAGCACTTTCAGGAGGTTATAAAGGGTCATATTAGGCAGGTCATAAAGGTCAGGTCACCATGACAACCATGGTAGGTAACCCCGTTATGCATAAATAAATGAATAATAAATAAATTATGCAACAGCAACTATGTAAATAAAAGTATCACTTCTGACTTCTTACTGAGAGAAAATGAACTGTAAAAAGACAACACACCTATTTTTAAATGATTTAAATTAAAATATTTGCAACATTTTAAAACAAATTATTCAATAATTCCACCTGAAGTAATATAATAATAATAATAATAATAATACATTTATTTATAGGCACCTTTCAGGATTCTCAAGAGCACTTCACACTACAACAACAATGTACTGTGACAAAGATTGTTTTTAGGTTTTAAAGAGAGATAAAGTGCTATCATTTGAACATAATTAAGTCCAATGATATAAAGCTTTAGTCTGATATTGTATTTGGAATTTTAGGAAGTTGACGTCAGTTTTTAACAGTTTTATATTTAATTTACAGTTTCTGTAAAATCATATATTAAATACACAATACTCATTACACATCACTTAATAGGAGTCGATATTATAAACTCACTCTCCACTGCCGCTTAAATATGGAGTTTGTTGTGATTTTTATGTCATGTCATGATTACTAAATATATAGATTACTAATTTATATAATAATATTTATATGTAGATTACTATAGTTTATAAGTTTTTATTTACCACATAATGTAAAGTTACAATGGTTTTAATGATGTAATTTTGCCTCTTGTGTTGTTCCTGTGATTGTCAGGAAATGTCCGTTTGTTATTGTCAACATATTTATGTATTTTTTTATTGCAAAAGTAATTCCATAACCACTCGCATTTAACAACTGCTCACAGGACACTCATATTCAGAACATTTGGAAAGACAAGTCCTGCAGTTCATTTTGATTTAAAAATATAAAAATATAATAATACTACTATTAGTATTATAATATTTATTTATTTATTTATTTATTTATTTATTTATTTATTTATTAGTATTATAATATTTATTATTATAATAGTATAATATACTATTCAGACGAAGACAAAGAGAGTCGATGTGCCGAGATCACTCACTCTCTCTGGGTCTGGGAGAGAGAGGGAGCGCCTGGGAACATATTTTAGACTAAGCTTAAATTGACTTGTTTTATCACAGAACAACCAAATAAAACCTTTATGTTGGTGACAGACTATTTTAAACGATTGGTCACTTTGAGGTACATACTGTCTACATTCAGTGTTAAAGTCTAGTTTTGAACCGCTCTAAAATGAGCCGAAAACTGCATCTGTGTAAGAATGAGTGTTTTAAAATAAGAGCGGTATTTCCACCGAGGGCCACAGGGGGGCAGTGTGAGCCCGCAGCGCTTTACCTCCTCTCCCTCCTTTAATGATTTTGCTGGTAGTTTTATGGAGAGAGATTAGTCTCAAAATACTTTACAAATGCGTAAATGTTAATCCACAAATTAAACACAAGTCACAGATATGTTTCACTGTTCACAAATGAACACATCACACTCTGTGTCTCACGGTCTGCAGTTTGTACAAATACAGTTACATTCATAAACACGTGTTTGGTTTTCATAGATATATCATCATTTTATGCGAAAATAAATACATTTGTTTAAATTTACATTGAATATATTTGTAAAATCACTGTCTCGAATTTAAAATGTATTTGTAAAGTATTGAATCTGAACAGAGATGGTGCATCTACAGACACGAAGTATAAACGCACATCTACAGCTCGTCTAACACAATATATGGCAAAATTGTGAGTGCTATTAAAGGGTTAAATCAAATTGTTTCCAGACCACTCCACTGCAGTCTTAAAGTTCATGCTCTCTTCGGCTTTCATTGTTATCATTAGCTTAATAAAATGTATTGTTTAGATTGCAACATTCTCTTTGAATGAACGTAATTCATGTTGTTTGTACGTGTTGTGCTCATTTGAATTTTTATGAGTTTATTGTAATTTCGTTGTCTGTTGTGTTTTATATTTTTATATATATTTATATTTTTAATTTATTCTAACATGACAGTGAGCACTTTCAGGAGGTTATAAAGGGTCATATTAAGCAGGTCATAAAGGTCAGGTCACCATGACAACCAATGAATAATAAATAAATAAATAAAGTTGCAAATTATGTAAAAAAAGTATCACTTCTTACTTCTTACTGAAAGTAAATGAATTGTAAAAAGACAACCTGCCTATTTTTTAAACGATTTAAATTTAAATATTCGCAACATTTTAAAACATTACTAAATTGGTGATGATTACTAAATATATATAGATTACTAATATAATACTTATATAATAATATTTATATGTAGATTACTATAGGTTATAAGTTTTTAATTTATGACTTTACCACAATGTAAAGTTACACTGGTTTTAATGATGTCATTGTGCCTATTGTTGTTCCTGTGATTGTAAGCTGTAACACTTCAGGAAATGTCCGTTTGTTATTGTCAACATATTTATGTATTTTTATATTTTTATATTGAAAAAGTAATTCCTTAACCACTCTCATTTAACAACTGCTCACAGGACACTCATATTCAGAACATTTGGAAAGGTAAGTACTGCAGTTCATTTTGATTCTATGATATGTGCCGTTACAAATATAAAAATATTTTTGTGAATTTCAGCTGAACAATGTATGTTTTCTCAACAGTGCAGAGAACTGAGAATATCTTTACAAGACATTTCCCAACACACTCAACTGATTCAGGACTCAGGTCAACATCGAAAACTGGAATCTCCACTGAAAGATCCAGGCTGTTGGTCAGGGATGTGCACTGTCCTCGGTGAACACAATACACCTACAAATAGGTACCGGCTTAGAAGGGCACACTTCAGTTACACTAAGGTTTGGGACAAGCATGAAAGACATCTCTGTGTGTGTGTGTGTGTATGTATTTGTGTGGTTGGGGGGGTGGGTTATAAAACAGGTTTACTTTGTTTTAAAGGGTTTTGTCTAAAACTGATGCCATATGAATTTAGGACAAATGACTAAAATATAAGATTCCCCAGGTGCATGCTGAGTTCAAATCACAGTGTATGAAGTGTTCAGTGAAACAAGTGCTGCAAACTACATTTGTCTGCAGGGTTTACAGCAATTACAAAAGCTGTATAATCAATGTCCAAATGTATATTTGATGTATTTCTCGGGACTCTGTGACAGGAGACGCTGTGCAACAGGGGGATGATGTAAAGCAGAAACACTATGTGCAGGAGGTGGAAGATGTACATGAAGGAGATGTGCTGGATGTTGAAGATGTACATGAGGGAGAAGATGTGCAAGAAAGAGATGATGTGCAGGAGGTGGAAGATGAGCAGGAGGAGGAAGACATGAAAGACAGAGATGATGTGGAACAGACTGAAGATGTGCAAAAGAGAGATGTGCAGGAGGTGGAAGATGTGTAAGAAATAGATAATGTACTGGAAGATTCTTCATTCAGTGTCTTCCTGCACCACCATTATTCTTCTTCATTCCACATTCAGCTCGGAGAAATCTAAGTAAAAGGCAAAAAAGAAACCACTTTAAGGGACTACAATGGACAAATGTTACAGCAAAAGGCATTCGATCTGTGCACCCATGCTGCAGTTCTGCATTTCTTGGTCACAGGGTTAAAGCTCTTGGATCAAAGAGAAATGCACCACTTTTTAAATGCTCAGGGTGCTGTACATTTAGTGAGTGTCCAGTTGAAGTAGATGTTGTAGTGCACAGTGAGGCTACTCTGAAAGCACTTGTGTCCTTCAGAGGTGAAACTGCGGTACACAGCGATACTGAACTGAACAGGCGTCCTGTGAGAGCAGAAGAACAACTTCGTACAGATCAACAACTTGTAGACACGCTTCCAAGGGCTCTTCATCTTCAAAATCTGCAGGAACTTCAGAAAGCTGTATTTGAGTCTGGTTGCAGAGATGAAGCCCCAACTCCTGGGGTTCTGAAATCCATCTCCTGGAGACAAAGAGGCAAGAAAAGACCTCATAAAAATGAAACTCTGAGTCTAAAGAAACTGACTCGCCTTACAATGTGCTTCAGAAACTACTCCTCCTTCCTAAAGGAGCAATGCTGTGGTCAAAAAGGAGCACTGACAGTTTTCACAGACGATCAAAAGAGGACACAGTGTATCTAGATGCTACAGGGAGTATTCTAAAAAACAATAAAACAATCCAGGTCCATTTTATGTACGAGATCGTGGAGAGAAACCAAAACAAAGGTTGTCCTCCTTTCCCTGTCGCAACTGATGTGACATGTGATCACACCACTGCTTCTGTTCTTTATTTTCTCAGTGTGTTTCAAACTGATCGAGCCAGACTTCATGGACACAGGAATATAAACCCAATAATGATTGTATGTGATGGCTCTATTGTCCTCATGCAGGAAATATCACAAGTTTTTTGCCAAACAACCCTCAGCGATTTGCTTGTGAAATACTTCAAAATAGTAACTGGAAAAGGCACCACAGAAGACTTCAGTCTCACTGTTCTTCATCGCTGTCTGAGCCACATCATGAAGAATGCAAAGACCCTATGGAAATAAACAGTTAGTAACATTTTGTTTGTTTGTTATTAATGTGTATTAGTCTGTGTAACTGACCTGTAATATGTACATTATAACAACTCTAAACTTTCTATTCCTCAGTCAGTGCTCCCAGTCACTACAAGTTGTGTGTGCATATATTTGACCTCCTGACATCAGCACAATGGCAGAATTAGACGAGGTGCTTCTCAGCTGCACTGTACTTTTCTCAAGTCCATGCAGTTCTGAAAATGTACAGAAGCACTTCACTGACCTCCAGGCACTGCTTATGGCCTTTGGAGACTCTCCTGTCAATGACAGCAGCATTGTTGCCGAGGACCTTGAGGTAAAAACCTCATTATGATTTTCATTAAACTTCTCTCTTTACCCTTTTCCTCAATCCGTAAATATGTGATTTATTTTATAGGTCACCGTAAGTCAAACACCATTTCAAACACATTTCAAGAATCTCATCAGCAGCGCACCTCTGGACCAAGAAGGAGACCCTAATGTTTACTGCTCTAGGACATTCACCTCTTCCTTAGTCACTTACGTCTCGCCCCAGGCAGCTCTGTGGACAGGTTTGACGCTGGGTAGGTGATTCCAGTCTTAGTTCATGCACAGAATGTACATCTGTGAAAAAGTATATCTCACAACAAGGAACATTTCAGGAACATGGTGTTATTTTCGGTGACCTGGGGAGGCGTGGTGAGGGGCTGTTTATCAGCAGTTCTCAAAGAAATGTTCCAGAATTTCAATGAAGACCCTCCAGGTGAAATATACTTCAAGTGTTTCTCAGTTTAAAAGTATGGTCTGTATTTTACTAGTCGTGCTGCTGGAAATAATCTGATATATTACAGTGAAACACGCCATTGATCTTCAGAACTTCACCAAAGACGACAGAACCCAAGGGAATCATGGAGAAGAGCCAGTGGGAGCTCAAAAAAACACGGTTCAATAGACAACGAATAACAAGACGTGATGACTCTGTGAGAAGTGATCAGGACGCCCATGTTGCCCTTTTAAAGGAATGTGGTGATGGAGAACGAACCACGAGGAAAAAAGAGAAAAGGTTTGAAAAAAAAATACACACAAACACATGATATAATATAAAAGATAAATATATATTAATTGAATGTAAATATTAAATTATTAAATAGGATTTATCAGACTCTGCTCAGACAGTCATTTAAGAGTTATTTAAAGATCTGTTTTTCATCTTTCCGGACGTCTACAATAAGACAGTATTCATATGTAACAGTGATTGTATATTTTTATCTTTAAACCGTTATGAATGATTGTATAAGTATTAATTATTAACACCACACTTAGTGCAAAAAGATAAACACGTGCAGCACAGAGAAACCAAACATCTGTATTTTAATTACTATTAATGTCATTATCTAGGAGCAGAAAATACAGAAAGAGGTGTGGAAACAAAGAGAAGGGAATCAGAGGGGAGTCTGTGTCACGCCGATGAAGTAGACATTTTTGTACAAAGTGAAAAATATAAGAACCAACAGTGAGTTCATGAATTAACACCTGAGAGTGTTTTGTTCATTTGTTTGTTTTTAAATGTACAATGTTTTAGATAAAAATGATACAAGATAATGATTAAAATATATTAGGTAATTGTTAAAAATGTAGTGAGTTCCAAAAAAAACCAGTTATTTTGAATTTTTTAAAGACGTCTTCAAGAACAAACAGCACACATTTGAAAGCAGAAGAACCAGTGGACGATGAAAGGGATGAGGACCTCATTTATAAGCGGCCGAGTACAGCACAGGAGCCTTTTTATAGCTCATAGTTTCATGGTCATATTATTTGGACAAAATGTAATAAACACTCTACTATTTGTGTTAAAACTCTATTGACTTGTGCACTGAGGTGTAGTTATTTATTTACTGACATGACTTTTCCAGTTTAAAACAGAACACTAAATCCCCATTGACTTGTGCCTCGCCTACAGCTGACATTCAGGAAACAGCATCAGTGACAGTGAGATAACCACATATCACCACATTAATAATATATTATTCTACAACTGACACTTCTTTAGTTTTTTAAACAATGTCTGTCTTCAGAATTATAATAAGTTTTCACAAAGGAAATATCTGAATGTGAACTAATGCATATTTCTATATGATTAATATCCACAGAGTCATCCCATGACATCAATTACATCTACGCCATCCACATCTTATGAGCCTCTAACTTCAGAGCGTGAGCCGAGACAGAAACAAGTTCATGAAACAAAAGAAACTGTTCCTTTAAAGGTGTTTATTTTATTCAGTCTGTAGCTCAGTACCTTCCAGTGATTCTTGAAGAGTAATAAAGGCTTAGCCACGAAACATTAAAACACTGCACCACTTTAGAATAGGACTACACTTATACACTTTTATTAACGTTTAACAATCTGTTTATTTATGATATTTATTGTGTTGTTAATACATTAAAAATAATTAATGATGTTATAAAACATAAATAGAAGTGGCCTCTTTGCCAAATAGTGAACCCACACCCATCTGCACTGTTAGACCTCAGATCTTGCTGGATACTGACCTTACTTTGTCTTCTCCATCAATCGACATTAAACCTATCAGCGTCAGCACAGATTTCTTAAAAATGGCAAACATTTAATGAATAAACCACCAACAAACTCACTGTTTATACATTAACTATAATGCGGTGTGTACCCTGACATAACAACACAATCAGCCAAATTCACATCATCAAGTCTTAGCTTATTCTTTATGTCGACATTTTCAATAAGTTCTCAGACATTTTCAGCATTAGGCAATAAACACAGGTCACTGCTGCTTTTTCTATCTGTGGGTTACAAATGATTATGAATTATATAATTATTATATTATTATAAGGTGTTTTACACAGGTTTTTAAAACATTTGTAAACCTTTATAACTGTGGTCTTATTTTAAAGTGATACCCAAAGCGTATTTATGTAGTGCTCTATATTTAAATAAAACTGCAGCTTCAGACTTAATTCAGCTTCATTTAAATTACTGATACTGCACTTAGCTTTCAGTTCTCAGCGTTAACATTTATATGTTTTATATTATTTGTAACAGAGAGGTAAAGGAATGAAAACAAGAGCACGGAGAGAAAACCTTGGGCCAGTTTGGGGAAATCATTCACCGCAAGAAGTCATTCCAGCAGCAGCCAGATTGTCGAGACCAGTAATTATTCACCGTGATCAGTGGATTAGCATCTGGACCCGCAGACATGGCTAAGCAGTGATGAGATAGAGTTAGCTTGCTTTTACATGGCACAGAAGTATAATGATATTGATGGCTTTCAGTCATGCCTGTTGTTCTCAGCCCTTCATCGTGGCAGTATTGTTGGTGCCCCAGTGAAGCCATTTGTGCAAGTACTGAATATTAATGACAACCACTGGATTACTGCGAGTGTTGCCGGCCCCAGGTCTAGGGGTGGCTGGGCCAGCAGCAAGGGACACACAGACCGAGCGGCACTGTGTATCCTTAGAGTCTATGGATCTGTGAATCTGTAAATCAGTGAAGAAACACGACAGCAGTGAAGAGCTTAGTCGAAGACAGTGCGAGTTTATTTCTGAACTGCGCATGCTCAGAGTCTAAATTTTAGTGCGTTCTCAATGCAACTCAATGGGATGAAGCGCCATCTAGGGGTTGAGTGGTGTAACACCATATCAAACAAATAAAAATGGCTTCAAAAGCTTTTAGAATGGTTCTGATGATTAAAATAATAAAAGTAAGTGTGAGGAGGGGGTGGTCTGTGTTAAATTAACTGTAGATGGAGGCAATTTTCTAACCCTCTACACAAGCAACATTCTCTGTCAGCCAAATGAGGTGTGCATATATGACAGCTTAAATTCAGGAGTAAACAACAACACTAAACAAATGCTGTCACGGATGATTCGAGCGTCAGCACCTTGTTTCATTATCAGAAAGACTACTGTGCAGATTCAGCAGTCAGGGAGCAGTTGTGGACTTTTTGCCCTGGCCTTTGTAAAGGTGTTGTGTGACAGAGTTAGACCAGAGGAGTGCCTTATTGAGGAAAAACAAACACTAAGGCAAAGACTCTACAGAGGGATATTGGAGAAAAGGGTCCCAGACTGTGCTTACAAAAAAACACAAAGACAGCCAGAGAGGGATGCAGTAAAAGTATATGTTCACTGTGTCTGCAGGACTTCTCATAATAATGAAGTGATGGTGGAGTGCAGCAAATGCAGTTCCTGGTCTCACCCCCCACTTGTGTGAGTGTCCCTAAGTGTGCCCTGGACCCCACAGCAGAGGAGTGGCACTGACAAACCTGCATAGGTTAGTGTTTGAAAGATAAAAGACAAACAAACTGTCCTTAATTTAGTTTGTTCTTCTACATTTCAGAGTCTTCTTTACATTTCAGAGTGTGGTGTTGGTGGTGGGTGGTGGGGGTGGTGTTTAACTTGAAACGCTTGGCTTGGATTTAATGAGTACTTTCAATTAAAACATTTCTCTTGAACATCTGATTTAACGTCTTCATTTAAGGTCCATGTTTAAGGAATTAATCAGTACCAGTTTCCACATTTAAACAGTGTAATAACTAAGCGTCACTGCCACAGTTACCTGGTGTGTGTTTGTTAAGAATAGGGCTGATTTTATTTGGTAAACTTAGATATTAGTGTTTTATGGAGTTAATAAATGTGATTATTTACTGATCAGAAACGACAGTTTGACATCCTACTGCTACAAACTCCTACAGAACTGACATGACAATTATACCCTGGGTACATAAGGATACATCCCAGAATACTTCAGTGGGGTTTTCAAATCACAGTTTGATTTAACCCTGTTATGACGCACAAAACATGGATTTTTAAAAGAATTCTGAATACAAGAGTTCAAAACTGCTGTGGTAAAGACACCAGCCAAAATCACCCCCTGTATCTCAGGATATCGTCTAAAAACTACAGTATTTTTTCTGGTAATAAACTGATTTAACCATTTTACTGAATTTAAAACATAAAAATACAAAACTGATTAATGTTCATTTATTCTTTTTTATATCTTTAAATTGATTAGGTTTTTTCCAAAAAGAATTATTCATAAATGTGCCGCTCTATGACTCAAATATCATAGCGTGAAAACCAAAGACAATCATTTTCAAACTTTAAACACTGTTCTCCAGACTACAGTCATGATCTCTAGTGTCTTTTGAATTGAACGTTTTTTACAGTGTTTAAGGTTCTAATATAACTGTCATTTTCAGGAAATGTGAATTACTAACAGGAGTTAATTATTAACTGCTGTTACCCACAAACACCACAACTACACCATAATGAAACCTTATGAACATTGTACCTGAGAAAAAAGGGACAAGACTGCACTTGTCTCCCTGGTAACACTACAGTTGTCTTTAACCATAATGTTTTGGGAAATTTGAAATATTACTATTCAGTTTGATTTAACCATTTCATGGCCTTCAGCATTCTTCAATTTATGAAATTGTGTTGTCATTTTTATGACGTTTGTAATGCTATTACTTCTCGTTCTTAAAGTAAAAATGTATGAACATTATACTCTGGGTGCTCTAGAACATGTTCTTCAAGGCTGCAGTGGAGTGGTCTGGTTTGGTTTAACCCTTTAATAGCACTCATAATTGGCCATATATGTAAATTAAACATCATTTTTATGAGTTTTGAAATAATATTACTCCACATTCCTACAGTAAAAGTGAATGTAAATTATACCCCGAGTACCTGAGAACATGTTCTTCAAGACTGCAGTGGAGTGGTCTGTAACAGTTTGATTTAACCATTTTATGGAATTTAATATCTGAGTTTTTTCAAGCCTGTTACTCCTAATTCTTACAGTAAATACACATAAATATTACACCCTGTGAACCTGAGGACATGTTTCTCAATACAACAGTGGGATTTTCTGGTAACAGTTTGATTTTTAATTTTAATCTCAGGGAAACTGAATCCCCTCCATTTTATGGACCTTTTTGGACTTTTTAAGGGTTTTAAACCGTTCTTTTAGCCACTCAGGTCTGTTTTTAATATTAACTGTAGTGAATTGTGTGGAATTATGTTTTAAATTCCATTTCATATGAATGTTCAGTATCTGCTCTTTTCTGCGAGTCCCCCCTCTCGCTCTCACACGTTCTACCGTAAACCGCGATGTAGACGCGCACAGGAAATCCTAGTGTAGACGGTGTTACTGCGTATTTGCGAAGTGCTCAGGGTGTGACCGCGGTACTGTAGCGCAATTCGGTGGAGCAGGCCGTGAGGGAGCCCCTTGAACGAGACGGACGCATTGAGAAGGGACTCGGTGATAACTTTCTGCCGAACAAGGTAAGGGCTCCAGCGCCAGTGGAGGCTGCGGAAATGGAAATAGACCCGGTTTTTAAAGCTCCTATTAAACGGAGGAAGGAGCGCGTTGGGAGAAAAGCCAGTAAACAGGTCAGACTTGTGGATGACTCAGACAGTGATGGCGGACTCTCTGGCTCAGGGTGGTCCCTCAGTTCTCAGGAAGATGTTTATTCTTATTCCCTCTGTTTATTCTGTTGATGACATTAATTATTTACTGAAGCGCACCAAAGGGTGTGTGTGTGTGTGGGGGGGGGGTGTTTGAATTGATTAAACAGAAAAGACGTGATGTGGTTCTTCTCCAGGAAACACACAGTGATGAGGGCAATGGAGCAGACTGGACTAAGGAATAGGATGAGCACCTCTCTCAGTGGTGGGGTGGGGCTTTTATTCGCACAGGGTTTTATTCCTGTTCTTATGATGTTGAGGATGTTGTAAAAGGGACACTTTTAAAAGTGAGAGCATGTTTTGATAATGATGTTTTTATTTTTATTTGTGTTTATGCACCGACTCTGGGGCTGGAGAGGGTGGTCTTTTTAAAAACACTTCACAATGTACTAGAGAGCACCCATTTTAAATTTTTGGGGGTGATTTTAACTGCACTACTGACAGTTTAGACAGGAACCACCTAGAACCACGTCCTGCCTCTCGCAGACGGCTGACTGAGATTGTGCTGGCCACTGACCTGTGTGATGTTTGGAGAAGCCTTCACACAGAACAGAGAAGAAGTGAGACCTAGCTGACCTCAAGAACTGGTCGGCCGATTTCTCTGTTGTGCACTGACTATAAACTGCTCTCAAAAGCATTAGCTGCGAGGCTGTGAAAGGTGATGGAGCAGGTCATTCTTCATTATCAAATGTACTGTGTACCTGGCAGGTCGATCTTTGATAATGTACATCTAATTCGGGCACTTTTGGATTTGAAGACTGGGTTCTTATTACTGGACCAGGAAAAGGCATTTGACACTGGTTGAACACTGGTGTCTGTGGAAAGTCATGGAGACACTTGGGTTTAACCCTGGTTTCATGGCCATGATCAAGGTGTTGTACAGTGACATTGAGAGTGTACCAAAGGTTAATGGTGGCGTGTGCACCCCTTTTAAAGTACATAGGGGCATCAGACAAGGCTGTTCTCTGTCCGGGTTTCTCTACAGTATTGCCATAGGACCCCTCTTATGTAAAATCAGAGAACAGATCACTGGTTTTAAGATTCCTCACTGCAACACCTCTTTCTGTGTGTCTGTGTATGCTGATGACCTTGTGGCCTTGGTCAGCTCACAGACAGATGTGAATGTTTTAATGAATATTTTAAATGACTTCTAGGTCTTATCCTCTGCTAAAATTAACTGGGGTAAGAGTAAAGCTTTTTTTAGTCGGGGAGTGGGGAGGTACAGAGCCCAGGCTTCCTGATGGACTGGTTTGGAAGAAAGGGGGTTTTAAGTATCTAGGGGTGTACCTAGGGGACAGAGATTTATGAACAAGAACTGGGAGGGGGTTCTTGAAAGAGTAAAGGGATGGCTATTGACATGGTAATGGCTGGTTCCTAAAATGTCGTATAGGGCAGCGGTCCACAACTTTTTGCACCACGGACCGGTTTCATCTAAGAAAAAAATTCATATGCTCAGGCCTTGCTCGATAATCGTTAATGACGTAATCTAATAATAAATCATCCGCAGTGGTCTTATGTCAAATGCAAACATCAACAGACAATAAACAACCTTTTGTACATAAATTAATAATCAACAACATCTCTGTAAACGAAAATATTTATTTTAGAACGAAAATCCTTTCTAATAAGAAATAATTATAATAAAAAACTAAACTCGATTCAAGTGACAATACTGGTCATTTCTCTATAAAAGGGTGAACATGTCAATCAAATAATAATAATAATAATGTCAATTAGTGAGAGCCCTGAGCATGTTTCTCTGCAACGAGCCGGTCCCATCTCAGAATAATGGGAGACAGTGACATCCGAAGTGTGTTCCGTAGTTTCGTTTTGGTTGCGGTCACTGCAGAAAATCCTGCTTCACAAGATAGGTGGTTGGAAATGGAAGCAGGGCTTTCAATGCGTTTTGGGCGATCTCAGGGTTATTCTGCCTTGATTTTAACCCAGAACACTGGCACAGTTGTTGTTTGAAACATACTTTTAAGGCCACCGTCATTTGCAAAATCCAGCAGTTGATCCTCTTCTAGCACGGACAGGCTCCATTCACCAGGTTTGTTTACAAATGGGTCATGGATCCATTCTTTCGCCGTCCGTGGGTTACGCATGTATGCGTCTGTGCGTCATTCCGCACAGAAGCCACTTTTCAAAATAAAACATCAACATTTAGACTGATAATCAATTAAAAAAAAAATAATCAAACGTTCTGTGTGGCCTGGTACCTAATGGCCCACAGCCCGGTACCGGGTCGCGACCCGGTGGTTGGGGACCACTGATATAGGGGATGGGTACTGATCATTAACCTGGCTGCATCCTCACTCTGGCATAAACTGGCCTATGTGGACCCACCCCCAAATCTACTGGCAGTTATCCAGGCAGTGCTGGTGAACTTTTTTAGGGGGACGGTCTGCACTGGTTACCACAGGCAGTCCTTCACCTGCCTAAGGATGAGGGTGAGCAGGGGCTGATCCATCTGGCCAGTAGAACTGCTGCTTATAGGCTGCAGTTTATTGAGAGACTCCTTTCTGGTCCTGAGGACATAGTCTGGAGAGAACCTGTCAGTAGAGTTCTACAGACAGTGGGGGGTCAAGGCCTGGACAGGGCCCTATTTCTAGTTAACGTAAAGAAACTAGATCTTACTAGAATACCAACATTTTACAAAGGACTTTTTTATAATATAGGATTTTTTTACTTTGCGCAGAGAGAACTGCTCGTCTTTGTACTGGTTGTTAGAAGAACCACTTATTCATGGAGCCCATTTATATATTTCTGACCAAATTTCCCCTGATTTGTCCAGAGTCCTGATCCTATCAGGAATTACAAAGCTGTGAAATCTGGTGTAGTTGGCTGGTTCAGGAATCACTGACGGGGAGACTTTGGCTGCACAGTTGGGAATGAGATCACTACATGTAGTATTTCAACTCGTGCACGGGTGGAGATCAGCCCTCACCGCCGAGGACTGGTTTCTCCTGAAGGACTCTATTACAGGAACTGAGCCCAAGAAGCAGGAACCATTCCCAAACTTGGGCGACTGTGGGGGCCCGCTCCTGGAGTGTAAGGGGAAAACCAGTATGATCTTAGGGGTGGCTAGTGCAAAACTCTTGTACATAGCTTGTGTAAAAGCTCTAAACAAGAAAAGGCTGGATGGTAGGTTTGACTCGCCGTGGCGTAGGGAGCTAGTGTTAGATAATGACACAAAGCCAGAGTGGAGGGTCTTATACAAACCGCCTTTAACCAAAAAACTGCTGACCTTCAATGGAGAATTCTCCATGGCATTGTATCAGTGAACTCTTTTATTTCTGTTTTAAATCCTGGAGTTTCACAAAAATGTGCACAAAGAGAGACAGAATGTTTTACAGAATGTTTTTATACATTTTAATGTTACTTTTACACCACAGCTTTTTATCCTCAGAGTTAAATACGTCCGAAGACAGAAGCACAAATGGCAACTAATAAACTTTGTCCTTGGTCAAGCTAAACTCGCTATTTACTTGAGCAGAAAGAACAAAGTCACACTGGATGAGGATTGTGACGCCATGCAGATTTTTTTGAGGCTAATTAGAGCGAGAATAAACATTGATTTTAACTTTTCTAAAAGCATGAATGACTTGGACTCGTTGGAGTCAGAGTGGTGTTATGGGGAAGCAGTCTGCTCAGTGGAGGAAGGGGAACTCTTAATTGCACCTGATTTCATTTAAAAGGGTCTCTGTTTTTTACTGTTGCCATGTTTTAATTTGTGTTCTTTTACGCATCTATTTATTTATTTTTTTTGTTTTAATTAATTATGATATTTTTTATTGTACAGTTTTGACATGTGGATTGATTTATAATAAAGGTGTGTTAAAAAGTAAAAAGTTCTCTCTCTCTCTCTCTCTCTCTCTCTCTCTCTCTCTCTCTCTGCCCGTCCCTCACATTTTAGACTGGATGGATTGGTTTCTGCTGGATTTAGTTGATTTTACTTAAATGTAGGGCTGGACAATAATTTTAAATCAATATATATCACAATATTAAATCAAATATATGATTTTAAAACACATTTTCCATATTCCTGTATACATTATTTACAGCACGTGTTACTGACTGACGTTCATTACAAGGCACTGTCCACAATTTTAAAGTTAGTTTATAAATATTAATATTGACAAAGCCAAGAGGGTGTTGTTTGATGGTAATGTCATGTTTTTCTTTGGCTTTTTTTTATTGTTCATATTGATATGAGAATGATCTTATTGACCTAAATTAAGAAATAATCAAATCAAATCAAATCAAATTTATTTATATAGCGCATTTCACAACTGATGTTGTCACAAAGCAGCTTCACAGAATTCCAGTAAGACAAAGATTTGACATGAAATGTAAAAACAAATGTAAAACCCTCAAGTGAGCAAGCCAGGGGCGACAGTGGCAAGGAAAAACTCCCCCAGCTGAGGAAGAAACCTTGGGAGGAACCAAGGCTCACAAGGGGTGACCCATCCTCCTCTGGTCAATCTACTGGTGATAATAGTTAGTAGTCCGTGAGAACTTCAGTGTAGGGGCAGCTTCAAGGCACGTGGTGGTTGCTGGAGCGTGGGCAGCTGATCTGAAGCGTGGAGGAGGATCTCGACAGTCATCCATCAGTGTCCAGACAGGTGGGCAGTCGTTTACTCAGAAAGATGTAAAGGGATGGAATTAATTTTTAACTGTTTGGTGTTTGTAAAGTAGAAAATATGAAAAATTCCAGAGTGTGGCTAATGACTCCGGCAGATCTGACTATGACAGTGTAGTGGAGTATGGACAAATATGAATACCAAAGACAGATTTGGACAGATTGAAATGAAGAAATGAAAAGTTTTGAATTAAAACTTCTCCAGTCTGAATAGGACCTTTCCTCTGCGACCAAGTCACATTCCAGAGGACTGTCTGTGCCCGCGGGGGTGCAAAGCCCCACAAACACGCACACACATAAGATCTAACATCAAAGACTAGAGAGAGACACTTTAAAAGTAACACATGGCCCCAACAACCCCCGTCTCTCTTTTAACTAACAGGAACTGTCGAAGATAACCGATTTTATGATGCTTTTAAGAGACAGGAACCTCAAACACAAGGAAGGGTTATAATCCCGTTTATGACGAAATGGCACCTCAATGTCTCGTTATCTTTCACGGGGATCAACAAATGTTCAAACCAAAGTGACCTCGAGTGAACTCCCGTGAATCACCAACCGAAGCATGGATCAACAGCGACATCAAATGGACACTGGTGAAACTACGCCTCGCTCGGAGTCGCCGGAAACCATGACGGAAAATAGTCAACTCTGAATTATTTGTGTATTAAACAAATGTAATGATGTCACTTTCTGTACCCTCAGATGAATGCCTACCTCCTAATGAAATGTGTATATTGTGGACTGTTTCTATCATGAAGAGAAATCCTACCTCTGAATAGGATTAAACGAACTAATATACTTTTCCAGCGTATCGTCATGAATGGGACATAAAGATGAAACCTTATGTAACTGTTTGATATTAATAACCCAGTATACTCATCATTGTATGTTACTAATACGAATAGGAAATTTCGATACGGGAAATGTATATCTTATTACTTATTGTTTAAGAGATCTTTGATCCAGCCTTCCCACTTTTCTGTCTCATGGAGTCAGTCACGTGAGCCTGAACTCGCGTCCAATCAAAAAGAGGACGCCTTCCATTAGGGCGTGACCGCGCCAGCCTTGAAAAAACAGCAGCTCGACTGCTCACATTCAGTTCGAAGTTCTGAAGAGTTGCGAGGACTCTACAGAAGTAACGGACCACGAAAGAAAGCTGGAAAGAGAGGACGCCGACGAGAAACCTTGAACGATAAAGAAACGTTTTCTCTTCCACGCCGACAACGAAACAAAGGAACCCTCTCAGACTTCATCCAAAAAGCTTACGAGAGACGTCTCGAAATTAGCTAAGAGTACGAAGTTTTACTAATACGTCGAGTAATTTGAAAATCTTTCTTTTCTTTTAATCGTGTTTATGGCTTATAACCCAATCTAAGTTTAATCTCACGACTGATCGAAGCAGGTGAACTTATTCGTGGCCAGAGTAAGGAAACACTGCCGATACACCAGGAAGTCTTAGAATAAGTGAGTTTATTGAAGCGGTTTCAGTTCTGGAACTGCAGCAACCAGCGGAAATTTTGTCCAAACGTCCATATAGTTGGACGCTCCCACTCACGACACTGAGCCAGAGGATTCTGCCGCCGGCGTCATCACGCTCCGAGTACGCCAAGGCGACTCAACCGACGAAGAAAAGCCTCCATGCGGACTCAGCCTGGAAACTTCTGAGACCGCGAAATCAAGCAAGACGCCATAACTCCCAGGACCTCAGAGAGCCTTTGTACGCAACGAGTGGTGAGAATCGACGAAAAGTAAGCTAAACTTATGCATTTCCAGAGCTGAACACCGAATTAAGTTCTTGATAAATTCTGTATCAATTAAACCTTAGCTAGTAACTTTAGTCACAAGTCAGAAGCGCCTAGCTCACCTTTAAGCTCGAATCAGTTCCCCCTGCCGGACACCGTGAGATTACAAGGTTGTGCTATGTAATTAAATACTTCTCTTTATTAATAAAACTCTCATTATTTGAAATCACAGTGTTTACAATTTGTTCGTTATTTCCTGAAAATCCTGAAGTACTCATTTAGCATGATTATTATTCATTCTCAAACTAATTATTAATGTTTTAATTGCTTAAGACAATTATAAATCTTAGTTAATTTCATCAAGTCAAATATCAGAGATTGGAGGAGTTTGAATAAGGTCAAGGCTATAAAACAAATTATAAAATTATATGTATATGTATTTGTGGTGTACCTTACTACACTACATATACAACCATTATAATTTTTGGCGCCCACGCGAGGCCAGGAAAAAGGCTTTTTAATGAACAAACTGAAAAACACTGAAACAATATCAGCTTGGGTTTATGAAATACTTTACGCTGTTGTGTTACTGAATAACGATTGAGATTCAAAGCTTGATGTGGGTAATTTCGTGTTGTGTTTGTTACTGCTGAAAAACTGTTCTGTGATATATACCGGTTAGAAAATAAGCTTGGTTGTTTTTGAAAGAGCGCGGCTCTGCGCCATTTTGCATGCATTAAATTGAGGCCTTGGGCACGTCTAAATAGCGCGAAACTCCGCTTTTAAGACTTTGCCTTCGGTTCGACCCCTTGGCCGCGAATCCCGGCGAGAGACCACCGAACCGAATACCCCCGTTCGTTTTAAACTGGGTCGCTACCAGCGTTAATAACGAGATCGCGCGCTAGGCGATTGGGAGGTTATTAGACAGCCGAAAATACGGCTTGTGTGAAGAGCTATCTGCTCTTGTCAGCTGTTCCAGTTAAACTGAACGCGTATTCAGAAAGGAACGAACCCCTTTGAAGGGGCGGAGCTGAAACTAAGGAGGGAAATTCAAAACGCCCCCAAAACAGAGGAAGACAAATTCCCTCTTGTGGTATAAGTGCGTAATTGCAGGGAAAAATACTTCATAACTAGCGTCTATTGAAGCGTGTCCCCCGTGCTCCTCCTTGTGGTCAAGTGGTGCTACCCTTGACGTTTGATTCCCGTACACCCTCTAGTGGTTGGGAGGTTGTCCGCCGAGACAACATAAGTGTTTAGCAGCCCTCTGGTGTTTAAAAGTTGTCATTACAGATGAAATTCTTTTAAAATACCTTAGTGTAAAATCTCTGTTCCCCTTTTAAATTGTTATTTTTATTTTTGATAGAGTATCTGAGCGTTTAAAATCTTTATCCCATTTTAGATTTTAATCTGATAACGCCCTCTAGTGTTGAAACTTCCCGCTACAGTGGAAATTCCCACTTGTGTTACTGTGTCTGCTGGTGCCGTGTTGATTGGGATTCCCACCAGTGCCGACTGGTGTCCATTGCTGCTATTGCATTGTAACTTGCTTGTCGCCCTCTGGTGTCCTAGTCTGGTATTACAATTTAAGTTCAACTTAAATACTGAAGCTCGCTGTTGCCATTCAGACTTACCTTCAGTACCCTCTGGTGGAGAAAACTTGCTATCGCAATTGAAATTGTCGACCAGTTCACACTGATAAGACCTGGTATCACAGCTCTAGTGGCTGTCTCTAAACTCTGCACATCTGAATAATTACAAGTAAAGGCTTGGAAGCATAATAAGTTGATACAACTACAGCAGACAGTGTGCAGTAATTAGAGATTGACACTTTAACTTGATACCAGATCACAAACGCAGTTAAAAGAGAGAGTCTTTTAATCTTGCTATTCTTAATAATTCTTTAATTCAGAAAATTCTTTTACTTTCATAATTCCTTAATTTGAAATTATATGTAGTAATAAATTTCACTTAATATTAAAATTCCTTCCTCCAAATTTTTCGACAATTCTTTAATTCAAAATTTTTAATAATTTTAATTATTGAAATTTTTTTCTTTATATATATTTTCTCTCTTCTTTTATTCACTCGTGCATAGCAACTTTCACTCCACCCTCTCCTACTAACAGACTTCCCTTAGAGATTCACAAGTGAACTCTAACACCATACATACTAGCAGTTACTCTTAGAGCACTCGGTACAAGTGAATTTAGTTCAGATTTAGTTAGAAAAGGGATTAACGGAATTAATCCTAACTAAATAGAATTAAGTTACACCTCGCAGTTAAAACACAGCTAACATGGCAGAAGGGACTTTTTCCTCGGAAGTATATGTAAAAGGTTTGTGGGATGAGGCATTCTCTGTTCTGACCAGCATCACCAGTGATGTGATGCCTGGATTCGCAGAGACTGTGCAGAAGACCTCCCTGGTCGGCCGTGACCACATGGTGGCTAAGTGGGTAGAGAACCACTTAACCCACATGGCCAAGGGCAAGTCCCTAACGGAGGCATTAGGTCAAATAGCCATCCTCGCTTTAGTACAGCTCAGAGCCAGCGAACGTGAGCTCGAGGTATCACAGCGACAGCAGGCAAAGGTAGAGGCAGAGTTAAGTCAACTTCAAAGCGAAATAGCTGAAGGGAACACACTGCCCCAGGTCACACCTGATGTGCCACCTAGTGCCGCTACAGAAAGACAAGGCCAGCAGGAAGATAGTGAGGATCAGGAACCAGACTCAGGGACCGTAACCTTTAGAGCTGCTGCAGCACCTCCTCTGGTATCAACGGGTATTTCCCCTTCCCCTGTGTCTCCTGTCAGTCGTCCCTTACAACGCCCTGCTAGACCCAGAGCACTGCAACCCAGTGTCTGGTCCCCTCAACCTTTACCCTCTCATGGTCCCGCATACAAGGACCTAGATAAAATCGCGCGTAATATAACCCGCTTTGATCCCAAACCTGACGGTTCTAATGATATCTTTTCCTACCTAAAAGATATTGACTTCTACCTCCAAAGGTTCCCCGGGATCACCATAGATGACAGACTATATGTGATTAAACTGACCTCCAACCGAGACGTCAGCAACTTCATTGAGCGTCAGCCAGACTATGTAAAAGCGCGATATGATGTGCTGTGCCAAGCATTGGAGGAAGAATTCTCCAATCACCTGTCACAGACCGGACTGGCCGCTGCTTTGAATATAAAACAGCAACGCCAGGAATCCCCTCAGCAATATTATAACCGACTCAGACAGGCTTACTTCGGACCTAGAAATGACTCCGGAATGGAGGAAGAGTTAAATTTCAAATCACTGTTTATCCAAAACCTCCATCCCCACACCAGTCATCAGTTGGGAGTCTCAGCTTGCCCTCGCACCCTGTCTAGCAGACAGCTGCGCGATTTAGCACTCAGAGGTTTCCTAAAATCCCAACAAATTCCCAACAGGCGGTCCGAAACACCCCAAGTCTTCAATGTCGACTCCAACTCCCCACATTTAGAGTTAGAAGGTGCCACCCAGGCCGATCCACAAAGATCCGCCCTGGACCCTTCCTCCACTCCGTGGACCAGTGAGGGCCCGAAACCTCATCCGCCCTCACACCAATACAAGCGCTACCCTCCTCGCAGGCCAGACAGAAATCACGACAAAGATTTCTGGAACCCTCGGGACAGGGCTGGGTATGGTCGTAACTATTACCCTGTAGAAAACCGCGGTGCGGGCTGTGGAAAACCATCACATCCCCATAAGGGATATGAGCGAACAGCTCCGAACCAGCTTTCTGATTCCTATAGAGAAAAGAAAGAGAAATACTGGTATCAAAATAAAGAAAATCACGCTAAAGACAAGCTTAAAGGCACGGAACTCAGCTCTAAGGAGTTAGAGGACATCCGCCGAATGCTTGCAATGATTTGCAAAGAGAAAAAGAAAAAACCTGACGTTCTTTCTATCACCTCTGTGCGGTCTAACCCAAAGCCATCCTCTAACACTCCAGAAATGTTAGAGAGTTATGTAGGAGAAGTGACAAGCGAAGCTCCGTCTTGCAGCGCACCGTGCGATCTCCTCGTGACCCAAACAAACACTGAAAACCCGATGATACAGGGGGGTGACTTGCAACCACCCTCCAGTGCTGTTTTAGTTGTTCAGTTAGACGGTAAAGAAGGTTTAACGCCAAATGACCCTTCAGTCATTGAAGGCGACACACCCGTCCGACAATTCATGGGACACTTGACTGAGAAAGGGGTTGCACGCAAATTCTACTTGTCCACCATTGTGGAAAGAAGGCTAGTACATGAGGCCCTGTTGGACACTGCATCAGATGTCACGCTCATGTCTTCCGCCTTGTTCCACCAGGTTCGAGCCATTGCGCGGCGTGAAAATCGCGAGATACAGCTCCAAAACTGTTCTCTTAAAATTCAGCCGTATTCACATGCAGGCCTCACTATCCAATCTATGGCACTAATACACTTAGCCATTGGACCAATGACTTTAGTGCATCCAGTCCATGTGTCTCCTCTCGAAACAATTCCCTTCCTCATCGGCAAAGATCTCCTTAATCGCTTCGAACCACTGATTGACTTCAAAAGGTCAAAGATCTGGGCACAAGTGCGTGAGCCTTTACCCATCTGCACCCCACACCACCGGGAAGCTCAGTGTTGCCGTCTCGAAATCCGGCCTGAATCAATAGGAGATCCACCAAGTCAGATCCCTCACTTCGAGGAAGAGGAAACTGAGCCCACGGCAGCCACACCAGAGACAGCAGTCTCTCCCTGGCCCCCTAGTGCCATGTTAGAACAACGGAACACATTCCTGTGCACTTTCACACAGCCGTCCACAACAGACGCTCCCGGCCTTCCCATCGTGAATGGTCTCACAATGCAGGACTATCATGTAGACAATGCAGTTCTGGCTCTATGGACCGACCAGTCCGCCATAAGCCAAACCCTCTTTAACACTCTGCGCCTCACTCAACCAAATATTCCTTTGGTGAGCAGTCCTTGTCGTTTTCCTCTTAACCTGACATCAAAAGCAATGTCACCCACTGATGGAATTTGCGCTTTAACCGTCCAGTGGAACAAAAGGGTAATCACCCATTATTTCTTAGTCGTCCCTAACTTGCCGCACGACGTTTACATTGGAAGTGACTTCTTGGTGCGCCTCGACGTCCACGTAGACACCCTCAATGGCGTGCTGTGGTCTTTGACTGATGTTTCAACGGAAACCTGGTCCTCTGATCTCAGCAACCTAGTCTCAGGACAAACTATTCCCGAGGTATGTCAGGTCACTAACCAAGGTTCACTTGTGGTACCTGCGAACACCGCAAATGTACCCATCCGCTTAGTCATGCGACCTGGCCAACACTTAAGCCACGCGCATGCACTTTTCCAACCATCACCTCAATTCTTCGAACTAGGCCTCACCCTCGAAGCCACACCTTTGGTGGAGACGCGAGCAAGATCCACCTATCTATTCGTACAGAACGAAACCACTCAACCCTTAACAATCCCTCACTCATCCCCTCTGGGTTGGTTAGTCAGTACGAAATTCCATGACTTTGAGTTGCGAATTCCGATCATAGGACCAATGCCTGAATCCCTGCTTCTTGACCATGCAGAATCAAAGGTGTTCTACACTCATCCGACACGAGCTGTTGCTCTCTTCTCAGCTCTGGACATGAGTAACGACGCCATTTGCAGGATAGATCTCGCTGACGACAATCAAATGACGATCACGGTTCTTTCCATAGATTCATCCCCGGAATCCTCCCGGGAACCATCTCTTCTTCCCGAAGCGGGAGAAAACACTTCAAATCCACGTACTTCAAAAGAACTATCTGACTCCGAATTTCGTATCCAAGTCGAACAAGTTCTAAAGGAGGCCGACGCCCTCCAAAGCAAAGAAGAACGTGAGAAACTCTGTGAAGTGCTCCTTAAATATCAAAAATCTTTTTCCAAAGATTCAACGGACTGTGGTCTCACTGACATTCATTCAGTACGTATTCCCACTCGTCCAGGAGCACCACCCACGTTTGTCCGCCAATACAAAATTCCGTTGGCATCCTATGAACCGGTACAAGAAATCATTGATGACTTGCTGGAAAAGGGCATAATTCGACCCTGTAATAGCACGTACTCGGCACCATTATGGCCCGTCATAAAACCAAATCGTAAATGGCGCTTAACCATCGACTATCGGAAACTAAATCAACAAGTTCCCTTGTCTCGATGGCCGATGACACAATTGGAGCAAGAACTTCCCTCGGTCCGAAACGCTAAATACTTTTCCACCATCGATGTAGCTTCTGGCTTCTGGACCATCCCGGTGCAAGCAGAAGACCAACACAAGCTCGCTTTCACTTTCGCAAACCGACAGTACACATTCACTCGGTGCCCTTTTGGATATGCCAACTCACCCGCGGAGTTTAACATCTTCTTAAACAAAGCATGCCCTGATGCCCGCGAGCGAGGCACCCTCATATATGTGGACGACATACTCATGCGTAACCACTCCCTACAGGCACACCTTGACGAGATTGATCATGTTCTTGACCAGCTTACAACAGCAGGTGCGAAAATATCACTCTCCAAATGTCAGTGGTGCAGAACAAAAGTGAATTATGTCGGTCTGCTCGTAAGCACTGATGGTGTTGAACCACAAGTGAGTCGAGTGCAAGGGGTAACAAACCTCGCAGCACCCACCAATCTTAAGGAACTCCGCAGTTTCTTAGGAGTATGCAACTACTCACGACAATTCATAGAGAACTATGCGGACCTAGCTCGTCCACTTTATGACCTCCTGAAAAAGGACACTCCGTTCACCTGGGGCGAAGCCCAGGAACACGCCATGCAGGCACTAAAATCGAAACTGTGCACGGCTCCATGCCTTGCCTATCCTGACAGTAGCAAAGAATTCTACCTAGAAGTAGGGTTCTCGGACCACTGTCTCAGCTCCGGTCTGTACCAATTACACGACAGAGACAAACGTGTCATAGCCTACGCTAGTAAAACTATGCTGGCTGCCGAAAACAAATACAGTGACTGCGAAAAAGCACTACTAGCAACAGTGTGGGCAGTCAAACATTTCTCCAACTACCTAGGTGGTCAGAAGGTGATTGTTGAAACTCATCATCAACCAGTCACTTTCCTAAACAGCCAACGAATTCGAGAGGGTGTAGTAACTAACGCTCGAGTAGCATCCTGGCTAATGGCTCTCCAAAGCTTTGACTTAGAGGTGCGTTACGCGCAAAACTACAAGAGCCCCCTAGGCACAGGCCTTGCTTCCTGCAGGCGATGCGAAGGAAACATTCCTTCCCAAGTGCCACCAACTCCAGAAACCCTCGTACCCACCATGGCTAACCACCACTATTTCGATCCTAACACATGCAAAGACCTTGTCACTGCGTATGTAGATGGTTGTTCGTTCCGCCGAGAACACACCCTGATGGCAGGGGTGGGTATTATCGGAATAAACGGATGGCCTCACGAACCCCTAAGTTTCAAATTGGGTGCTCAGTCCTCCCAATATGCTGAAATAGCAGGAATTCTCATCACAATCCAGTCTGCAGTCCAGAAAAGCGTAAAAACGTTGGTGATCTGCACAGACTCCAACTACGCGCGCCTAAGTTTCACATGCCACTTGAGACTGTGGAAAACCAACAACTACACCACGTCAAACAAAAAGCCAGTTAAACACAAAGAGCTTTTTGCGGCATGCGAACACTTGGTAGACACACATGACCTGCAGATCTACTGGAAGAAAGTGAAGGGTCACTCCCGAGTCCCGGGAGATGACAAAGAATTCAATGATCAAGCAGATAGCTTAGCCAAACAAGGGGCCCGCGAAGGCACATCGTGGACATTCAATCCCTCCCTTTTTCCAAACCCACCCGACTTCGAAGTCCTAGCTGTCACACGGTCTCGAACAGTAACGAAGGCGTCACCTGACAATGCCAAAACTACCATAGTCTCTATTAACCCTGCTTTTTCGGACGCTGACTTAGTTGCTCTCCAAGCTCGAGACCCATCCATTTCTAAAATGCTTAGCCATGTCTCTGACCCATCTACTAATCCAATCGCAGCACAGGATCTTGACACCATACCAGGCCTTAAAGACCTATACGGCACCAGAGCGTCCCTCCAAGTCGTCAAAGGCTTGCTAGTTCATGCCACTGACTCGCACACTTCACCTACGTTCGTGGTTCCTCAGTGCCACAGGGGGGTGATGCTGATGCACGCCCATGACTCCCCATCTGCGGGACACAAAGGGGTCAAAGCAACACACCATGCGCTCAGGCAGGTGGCATATTGGCCCCACATGGTAAAAGATGTGGCTGACTACATTAAAGGCTGTCTGGTATGTTGCCAATTTCAACCCTCAAATCCTCTTCATAGAGCCCCCTTGCAAAAGAAGGGATTATCCTTCCCTTGGTCAAACCTCCAGATAGACTGGGTTGGACCACTCACTCGAACAGTAAGAGGTAACAAGTACTTCCTCACAGTCACGTGTGCATTCACTAAATGGGTAGAATGCCTCCCCGCACCGAATGACACAGCGCTAACCACTGCATACTTACTGATGAACCATGTCTTCTCACGGTTTGGCCTACCCAGCCGTGTCGACTCTGACAGAGGGACACATTTCACAGCTGAGGTCATGCAGCAGCTCTGGCAACTCTTAGGAGTAAAAGCCAGCCTTCACATTAGCTACCATCCTCAAAGCTCAGGTCAGGTAGAACGAGCCAACCGAACTGTTGTTAGCATACTGAAAAAGTACGTAGCAGCAAACCAACGAGACTGGGATGTCAAACTCCCCCTCGTACTGATGGCCATACGGGCGACCCCACACGACGCGGTCGGGGTCTCACCCTTTGAGTTGATGACAGGGAGACAAATGACTCTGCCTCTACATCTGTTATATCAGCCAGGTGAAGCTAACATAGCCGTAGCCTACACCACTCATCAGTATATGGAGGACCTGCAGAAACACCTCAAAGCTACTTTCGCCTTTGCCCAGCAGAAACTGGAAAGAAGTGCAGAAGGTCGCAAAGCGTACTACGATCACAAAGCATCCCACGATGAACTCCAAATGGGGGACAAAGTATGGTACTACATCTTTGTCCAACCTGTTGGAAGGTCGCGAAAAACAGGGGGGAATTTGGCCCGCAAATTCCTACCCCGATGGTCCGGTCCCTATAAGATAACAGACAAACTGTCCCCCGTTGTTTACAGGATCAAAATAAACAAAGCTCGGGGCAGTACCGAATTCAAATGGGTCCACCGCAACCAAATCCGACCACACACAACCCCCATGGGACTTGTAGGGGATACTAACGCTTGTGTTAGATCATAAACGACAGAACCAAAGGCAGGAAGGGTGTTAGTTAACAAACAACTATAACCTTCTACTCACACCTTAGTTCTCCTATCCCTTTTTTCTTTTTCTCTCACTCTTTAGCAGGCAACGAGCTTCTAACCAGACTGAGGACACTCAGGGTGCAAGACCCTAGTCCCTCATCGTCAATTATTGTAGAGTGCTTACCCTAGGAAATTTTTATCAAAAGGGGGGTATCGTGAAAATTTGTATAATTTGTCTAAACGACTCGCCGTAAATACCCTAAATCTAACCATGAGCATCTCTTCCGGTAGGATGGCCCCGCTGCTCATTCTCCTGATCGTCGGCTCCCTAGGAACCGCCGTGCTCCCTGAAGTGATCAAACCAGGTCCTGACTCAGGAATAATACTGAAAGACCAGCCGGGACTGCTAATCACTAATTGCCGCCTCCACACCCAGAGAGTATTTGTACGGTTGAATCCCGCCGAAGCATGTAGCAAAAACCTACCGATAACCACTCTGCAGACTGGCCGGAATGGAGTTAGATGGACTGAGGAAGCTATCAGCCATGCTGAAGCCGACGTAACTCACATGCTCCGCCAGCTACAAAAGTTTACCGTGACGCAATCGGAACTAAATGGTTTTAATAAACGACCTAAACACTTCATAGGCGGATTGCTAATGGCAGCTGCAACTGTGGGATCACTACTGAGTCTCGGAACGTCCGCCGTCAATGCCGTCAATGTAGCCACTGTTAAACGTCAAGTAGGGGAATTGCAAGCGGAAATTCCGAACATTAAAACCCAATTAGACGAACAGCAGCAGCACCTGCAAACCATTGGGCAAACCCTACGTGGCATCGTCGTAGTGCTCAACGCTCACAGTGTCGCCTTGAACAAAACGCTCCAGACGGTTAACTCCATGCTTTCAGTAGTACAACTTGACCTTGCCCACATCCAGCTTGTGAATATGTTATTGTCTGATATGCTACAAGAAATCAGCTCCTCGGTAGATAGCCTAGCCATGGGGAGAATTCCCCCCTACCTGGTGCCTCTATCCTTAGTACAGGAGATTTTCACCACAGCAACTCGAGAAGTAGTTACCGACCTCCAGGCCCACCTAGCCTATACCTTAGGTAGCGCCATCCCAATTTATGTTAATCCTCAAGACCGAGAATTAGCATTCATTATTAACCTTCCCATAATGGCGCCTGAAAACATATACCGTTTGAAAGATGTTGTCAACGTTGGCTTCTGGCAAGATTCTGCCTACGTTCGTGTGAAAACAACATCTCTTGTAGCATACCAAGACGATAACCCTGACCTATACCTGGTACCCAATTTGCTTATGTGCACACTCACTAAAGACATTCACTACTTGTGCCCTAGCAAACCTTTCATTCGTGACAGCGCAAATGGGATCTGTGGCCTCAAGCCTATGATGAGTAATACTCAATGCCCGGTAGTCGTTACGCCCCGACGTTTGGTAACCAGTACTCAAGCTGAGATTGTTGGAAATCGTTGGTTGGTTAACACCCCCTTTAGAGAGGCCCTACTAACCTATGATCAACATGACACCTCAGAAAGGGTACTCCTTCCTAGCCAAACCTTCTGGGTAGACGTCCCCGTAAACGCAATCTTACATGTAGGAGACCTGGCCCTGTATCACCTAAACCCTGACCAATATGAGAGCGACATAGAAATCTCAGAGTTCTTCTCCAAACACACCATCGAGCTAGATACTAAAACACTAACTCGCCTAGAATATGAGGGAACCCAAGTCATTGATCTAACCCCCATAGATAACACTCTTAGAGAACTGTCGTCTCAACCCCTATGGCCAGTTCAGCCTGTCACCTATGCATGGTCCACCCCGGACACCTTACTAGTTACCCTGGTAGGATTAGGATATCTTTTGACCTTTGGTATAGCTTGGTTCTATTTCAAACGCACTCGAGCCCTCCAGAGCAGGTTAGAAACTTGGTCTAATAAAATGGTCAAATTCGTTAGACATAAAAGAGCCCAGAGAGGTGAACCCCCAAGTTTTAGATATGAAGCCGAAGGCCATGTCGAAGAATCAGCTCTCGAGGTTGCGTTTGAACAAGACCTGCCCCTAAATAATTAGAATCCCTTCAGCATGCAAACATACACATTCCATCCACACCCATACACTAATAGGAATACATCAGCTCTGGAAATGTGTTTGAATATGCTTGCTGATCTCACCTTCCTCCACAGCGAAAGTTCTTTTCAGCTCCATGATCCCTGCCGAACCATAAAACTGAAAAGAAAGGGGGGAATGTAGTGGAGTATGGACAAATATGAATACCAAAGACAGATTTGGACAGATTGAAATGAAGAAATGAAAAGTTTTGAATTAAAACTTCTCCAGTCTGAATAGGACCTTTCCTCTGCGACCAAGTCACATTCCAGAGGACTGTCTGTGCCCGCGGGGGTGCAAAGCCCCACAAACACGCACACACATAAGATCTAACATCAAAGACTAGAGAGAGACACTTTAAAAGTAACACATGGCCCCAACAACCCCCGTCTCTCTTTTAACTAACAGGAACTGTCGAAGATAACCGATTTTATGATGCTTTTAAGAGACAGGAACCTCAAACACAAGGAAGGGTTATAATCCCGTTTATGACGAAATGGCACCTCAATGTCTCGTTATCTTTCACGGGGATCAACAAATGTTCAAACCAAAGTGACCTCGAGTGAACTCCCGTGAATCACCAACCGAAGCATGGATCAACAGCGACATCAAATGGACACTGGTGAAACTACGCCTCGCTCGGAGTCGCCGGAAACCATGACGGAAAATAGTCGAACTCTGAATTATTTGTGTATTAAACAAATGTATTGATGTCACTTTCTGTACCCTCAGATGAATGCCTACCTCCTAATGAAATGTGTATATTGTGGACTGTTTCTATCATGAAGAGAAATCCTACCTCTGAATAGGATTAAACGAACTAATATACTTTTCTAGCGTATCGTCATGAATGGGACATAAAGATGAAACCTTATGTAACTGTTTGATATTAATAACCCAGTATACTCATCATTGTATGTTACTAATACGAATAGGAAATTTCGATACGGGAAATGTATATCTTATTACTTATTGTTTAAGAGATCTTTGATCCAGCCTTCCCACTTTTCTGTCTCATGGAGTCAGTCACGTGAGCCTGAACTCGCGTCCAATCAAAAAGAGGACGCCTTCCATTAGGGCGTGACCGCGCCAGCCTTGAAAAAACAGCAGCTCGACTGCTCACATTCAGTTCGAAGTTCTGAAGAGTTGCGAGGACTCTACAGAAGTAACGGACCACGAAAGAAAGCTGGAAAGAGAGGACGCCGACGAGAAACCTTGAACGATAAAGAAACGCTTTCTCTTCCACGCCGACAACGAAACAAAGGAACCCTCTCAGACTTCATCCAAAAAGCTTACGAGAGACGTCTCGAAATTAGCTAAGAGTACGAAGTTTTACTAATACGTCGAGTAATTTGAATATCTTTCTTTTCTTTTAATCGTGTTTATGGCTTATAACCCAATCTAAGTTTAATCTCACGACTGATCGAAGCAGGTGAACTTATTCGTGGCCAGAGTAAGGAAACACTGCCGATACACCAGGAAGTCTTAGAATAAGTGAGTTTATTGAAGCGGTTTCAGTTCTGGAACTGCAGCAACCAGCGGAAATTTTGTCCAAACGTCCATATAGTTGGACGCTCCCACTCACGACACTGAGCCAGAGGATTCTGCCGCCGGCGTCATCACGCTCCGAGTACGCCAAGGCGACTCAACCGACGAAGAAAAGCCTCCATGCGGACTCAGCCTGGAAACTTTTGAGACCGCGAAATCAAGCAAGACGCCATAACTCCCAGGACCTCAGAGAGCCTTTGTACGCAACGAGTGGTGAGAATCGACGAAAAGTAAGCTAAACTTATGCATTTCCAGAGCTGAACACCGAATTAAGTTCTTGATAAATTCTGTATCAATTAAACCTTAGCTAGTAACTTTAGTCACAAGTCAGAAGCGCCTAGCTCACCTTTAAGCTCGAATCAGTTCCCCCTGCCGGACACCGTGAGATTACAAGGTTGTGCTATGTAATTAAATACTTCTCTTTATTAATAAAACTCTCATTATTTGAAATCACAGTGTTTACAATTTGTTCGTTATTTCCTGAAAATCCTGAAGTACTCATTTAGCATGATTATTATTCATTCTCAAACTAATTATTAATGTTTTAATTGCTTAAGACAATTATAAATCTTAGTTAATTTCATCAAGTCAAATATCAGAGATTGGAGGAGTTTGAATAAGGTCAAGGCTATAAAACAAATTATAAAATTATATGTATATGTATTTGTGGTGTACCTTACTACACTACAACAGCTTTAACTAAAAGGAGAGAACCAGAAGGACACACAGACACGGGAGCATCCTGAAACACTGGCATCCCTCCGCTCCACCGTCAACAAACCTGAGTGATCGCGAGAAGCGGCGGGACGACAGCACCGGCGTCTCAGTTTACTATAATTCCCTGTGTCCATGGACCCCCCGGATCTGCCGCCTTTATCTATGGGGGAGCATTAACTACCAAATGATAAACTAAACAAATGAGTTCGTAGCCTAGATTTGAAGATTGCGACTGTGTCTGAGTCCTGAACATGTTCTGGAAGATCATCCCAGAGTTTGGGGGCTCTATAAGAAAATGCTCTTCCCCCAGCTGAGGCCTTCTGAATTCTGGGAACAATTAAAAATCCAGTATTCTGTGATCTGAGTAAACGTGGAGGCTCATAATAGGAAATTGTATCTTGAAGATATTCAGGAGCAAGCCCATGTAGAGCTTTATATGTTAATAACAGAATTTTGTATTGCGAAGATGTAAAAAAGCTGTCCTAGTGATACTGCCTATGTGTTGATCAAATGATAAATCCGGGTCAATTATGACACCAAGATTTTTTGCTGCTGAACCAGGTTTAACTGGAAAGTCAGCGAGATTTAAAATTAAATCTGATAATTTATTTCTTGCCACCTTTGGACCCAAAAGCAGGACCTCTGTTTTGTTGCTGTTTAGAAGGAGGAAGTTACACAACATCCAGCTTTTCACGTCTTTTACACAGTCCTCTATTTTCTTTAATCTGTGTTTGTCATCGGGCTTGGCTGAAATATACAATTGGGTGTTGTCTGCGTAACAGTGTAAGTTAATGTCATGGTTTCTTATAACTGTGCCTAGCAGTAACATGTATAATGTAAATAATAATGGTCCTAAAATAGAGCCTTGTGGAATTCCAAATCTTACTTTAGAATAATTTGAATTTAGATTGTTTACTTTTACGAATTGATAATTTTCGTTAAGTACGATTTGAACCATAATAGGGCTGTCCCTGTGATTCCAACCATGTTTTCTAACCTTTCTATGAGAATATTGTGGTCTATTGTATCGAAGGCTGTGCTTAGGTCAAGAAGCACCAACAGGGATACGTGGCCTTGATCAGAGGCAAGAAGAAGATCATTTGTTATCTTGACTAGAGCTGTCTTTGTACTATGATGTGGCCTGAATCCAGATTGGATTTTTTCATATATATGATTCTTATGTAGATATGAACTAAGTTGTTGGGCCACGGCTTTTTCTAAGATCTTGGACAGAAATGGCAAATTTGAAATGGGCCTGTAATTAGACAGTGTACTAGCATCAAGATTTGGTTTCTTGATCATAGGTTTAATAACTGCTAGTTTAAAAGCTTTGGGTACATGGCCCAGGCTAAGGGATGAGTTTACTATAGTTAAAAGAGGATCGATAATAGCTGGTAGTACGTCTTTGAGCAATTTTGTGGGAATTGCATCAAGTGTGCAAATTGTACAGTTTGGGGAGGTGATAATTTTTCTAGTTCTAATTGTGGGAGTGGATAAAAGGTTTCAAGTCTTTCTTTTACAATTACATTATGTTTTATATCATTCACATCGGGTGGCAGCCAGGACGGATTTAATCCTGTGGCTTGAGTTTGTTGTCTAATATTCTCAATTTTATTATTAAAAAAGTCCATAAATTCTTTACTGGTGAGAGTTGCTGGAATTAGTTGTTCAGAACCTGCTTAATTATTTGTAATTCTAGAAAACACACTAAACAGTGCTCTCGGATTATTTTTATTATTGGAGATCAGCGAGGCCAGATATGCTGAGCGAGCTTTAGTGAGGGCATTTCTATACTCTATAAGGCTGTCCTTCCAGGCAGAATGGAACACTTCCAGCTTGGTTGATCGCCATTTCCGCTCTAGTTTCCGTAATATTTGTTTTAAAGTACGGGTTTTATCATTATACCATGGTGCAAGCTTTTTCTGTCTTATACTTTTATGTTTAAGTGGTGCTACCTTTTCTAAAGTAGATCGACAGGTATTTTCTAGGTAATCAGTTAGTACGTCTAGGTCCATTGGGTCTGATGGAGTGGGAACTGGTGTTGATATTTCTGGGAGGTTTTCTATAAATTGTAGGGTGGTAGATGGTTTTATTATACGCCTTGTAGAATAGCGAGGGTTCTTACATATGAAATTAGGTAATGGTCGGAGATTGCTGAGGATTGCGGTAAGATATTAATTTTGTCAATGTTAAGACCTAGTGTCAGAACTAAGTCTAAAGTGTGACTGCAGTAGTGTGTAGACCCTATTACATTTTGAGTAATAACAATAGAGTCTAAGATTGAGGTAAATGCCTTTTTTAGTGGGTCAATTTCCTTCTCAAAATGGATATTGAAATCTCCTACAATTATAACTTTATGATTGCACACCGCTAGGTTTGTAGCAAAATCGCTGACTTATTTCAGAAATTCTAAGTAAGGCCCTGGTGGTCTGTAAATGTTGCATAATAAATATGCATCCTTTTTTGTCACCGGATTTGTAATAATAGTGAAGAGAACCTCGAAAGAAGTGAAGGTGTCACATTGTTTAAGACTAATTTCTAGGGTATTTTGGTAAATTACACATAATCCACCTCCTTTGCCTGATATTCTTGGGCTGTGTACATAATTATAGCCTAGGGGGGTGGCTTCATTTAGTGCTGAATATTCATTTGGTCTAACCCACGTTTCCGTGAGACATGAGAAAAAATTAAGAAATGTATTGTGATATAAATTTTGGTCCGTATCGTCCAGCCTTTAATGAGAATATCTTTCCACAGGAAGCTGAGAAGAATGTCCAGTGTCCAGCTTTATCTATAAAGTATAGAAACTTCATGATGGAGACTCATAACTTCAGCAGCGGAAAAAGAACCTCAGACTCAAAGTGCGTTACTTTCTATTACTGATTTTATACATCATTAATTTTTCCAGTTTTATTGACTCCTGCTACTCACTTGTCAGTGATGTTGAATCCCAGAGTTCCCAGTCGTACGATGCAGCATTTAATTATGGAATATTCGAGGGATAAAGAAGAATGTTAAGTTTAAAAAGTAGCACACATTGTCTTAAGCAGATATAGAAGTAAGTATTTTTATTCAGTAAGATTACTTGTTCTGCTGCACTGTGGCTTAATCTGCTCCTTCTTTTACTGATGATATCACCAGCTTTTGAAAACACACATTCAACCTAATACAAAAAAAACTTTTTCTTTGTGTGTGTGTGTGTGTGTGTTTTAATAATAATAATAATAATAATAATAATAATAATAATAATAATAATAATAATATTTATTATTATAATTATTATAATTATTATTATATATTTTCTTTAATCTGTAACTCAGGGACACCTTACAGAAAAAAGTGGACAATAGAATAAATAATAAAGAAACAAAAGAGTAAGCAACATTAAAACAAGTTAGAATAAGACAACACAACTGAGTCAGTCTTAAACAGGTGGGTTTTGAGTGTGGACTTGAATTGTAAAAGTGAGCTTATATTCCTTATGTCCGGTGGTAAAGAATTCCAAATCTGGGGAGCAGATCGGCTGAAGGCTCTACTCCCCATGGTAGTGAGACAGACGGAAGGGACAGACAGATGAATGGAGAGAGATAATCTGAGGGTGTGAGAGGGAGTAGCAACATGGAGAAGATTGGAAAGATACGGAGGAGAAAAATTGTGGATGGCCTTGAATGTGAGCAGAAGGATTTTGTAATCAATGTGGCACTAGACCTGTCACGATTATTACATAATCACATAAATTACGCAATTATTTGCGCTGACCGTGATCTTATTTTATTTCAATCCCAACAAACAAAATATCAGTAATGTGTATTTCTAAACAAATTGTGCTATTAAATGATGGCTGTAAAAAGTGCCAATAAAACAAACCTGAGAAATCATCTGTGGATCCACCACCGCAGTTCGCTGAACTTGGGAAGACAATGACATCAACAGATTCGTCCCGGCAGCTGGCCATTCCAGAAGGCGGGTATCTTAGGCTACATTCACACAACAGGTAAAAGTGACCAAATCTGATTTTGTGACCTTATCAGATTTTTTAAACTGAGCCACACGCACAAAGAATGATGCTTCAGGTGCTGACCAGAAGGAAATATTCGTCTGTTTCATGCAAAGCACTTTTGTTTTTTAATTGAGGGAATGGGACCGGACTGGTGTTGTACTGCAGTGCTGTGTCAAAGAACCTCCATTTTCTTTACTCCAAATGAGTTCTATGTTAAAAACAGATGATTAATTAAAGACTCTATTGAATATTAAAACGTGAACTGATTTTTCTTTCACTCTAAGCTCAAATTTCCCGGATCCCTCATGAACACAAGTCTCAAAAGAGAATAAGATGAGCACAGACATAATGAGTTTAATATTTCCAGGACCCACATTTATACAGCTTCATACCGACATAAATAATATCAAACTGATATAGAACTACAAAAAGGTCTTGTCTTGTTTTTTTTTGTTTTTTTTAAATCCACCTTTATACAAATTTCCACGTGATATATTTTCTCATAAATGAGAGATAGGAACCTGGTTTCAGGAGTTTCAGGGGTTTTTCATTTCCCAGTATTGTTTACAAACAATATAACCCGGCCATTTCCACCTCCTAAACACCTCAATAAAAAAAATGCTTTGGACCGTAGTCCAGAGATTATTCTCAGCAGCCCTAGTGACGTAAATGTCACATGAATTCCGACCTGGCCTTTCAGACAGAGTCAAATTTCCACAGATGGACATGGATCATATGAAAGTGGCCCAAATCTGATATGAATTGTCAGATTCAATGCAATTTGTGCTGTTCACACAGCCACATGAATGACACATCCGTGTCACATATGACTCTTTACCTGCTGTGTGAACATAGCCTTAGTATTCCTTGCCCAGAATATGACAAGCCAATAAATAACAGATGTTTAAGCCATAGTACATTTGATTTGTTTTGCTTATTTTGAGAATTTGCAAATATCATTTTCAAACATACAATTTTAATTAAAAACAGGAGAAGGAGCAAATATCTTTACATATATTTATGAATAAACTGTTCAGTAAACTGACATTCTTTACCATAATATTGTGTGTATATTACATTAATCGCAATTACTTGTATGACAAATAATCGTCAGTTAATTTCATGATCATGACAGCCCTATGTGGCACTTGACAAGGAGCCAATGGGGCTGTTGCAAGACAGGAGTGATGTGAATGGAGGGGGTTCTAGTGATAATTATTCATCATATAAGGCTACAAAAATTAATTGACAAAATTTATAAAAATCAGTGATAAAAATAATTGGCAGCAGATTTCATTTTCAGGTTTTTATTGATAATTCTTTAGTAAGAATTAAATATATCAGAGTGTGGCTTTAACTCTTCCTTATGTCTCCACTTCACATTTCCAGAGAGCAGACATTCAGAGCAGAATCTCCAGAGCCCAGCTGTGTGTCTTTGAAGAGCAACAACTCAATGTTTGATCCTCCACAATTCAGCAATGAAAGAATCAGTTCTGATCTGAGGTGAGACATGAACCACATTCTAGTGAGTTTTAGCATGACTCGCCTCAACAAGCAGCCTTTTAATTTTTTCTTGAGTTTTCTTTTGTGTTTGTGTGCGTGTGTTTGTGGAGTGTGCAGTTTTTTTTTTTAAATATGCAGTGTTTTTGCAGAGTGTGTGGTGTTTGTGTGGTGTTTTAGTACAGTGTGCTGTGTTTGTGGAGTGTGTGGTGTGCAGTGTGGTGTGTTATTGGAGTATGCGGTGTTTACGTGTTGTGTTTGAGTGTGATGCGTTTCTGTTGTGTGATTGTGGAGTTTGATGTGTGTTATTGGAGTGTGTGGTGTTTGTGTGGCGTGTTTGTGGAGAGTGTGTTGTTTGTGTGGAGTGAGCAGTGTTTGTGTGGCGTGTTAATGGAATGTGCAGTGTTTGTGTGGTGTGTTTGTGGAGTGTGTGGTGTGTTAGTGGAGCGTGTAGTCTCTGTGTGGTGTGTTTGTGGAGTGTAAAGTGCCTAGTGTAGCTTTAACTCTTCCTTATGTCTCCACTTCACATTTCCAGAGAGCAGACATTCAGAGCAGAATCTCCAGAGCCCAGCTGTGTGTCTCTGAAGAGCAACAACTCAATGTTTGATCCTCCAGTATTCAGCAATGAAATAACTCTTTTATTTCTCCTCTAGCTCTGGGACAGATGTGCTGCTCCAGGATGGTTCCAGGTGTGGAGTGTGTGAGCAGATTCAGACAGATCCAGTCTCTATCACCTGTGGACACTCTTTTTGTAGACAGTGCATCAGGAGCCTTAGGGACCAGTCTGTCCACTCAGGAGACTTGACCTGTCCCTGCTGCAGAAGGGGGTTTAAAACAGGCTCTGTTCAGTTTCCACAGACGGAGGAGTCCATGGAGCTGGATGAATACAAACCAGTGGATGACGTCCTGCTCAGTGTCTCAGAGAGAAACAAAATCAGCCTGAAGAACAAGTACGAGAGCTTATTTGAGGGATTCAAAACACAAGAGAATAAAATCCTCCTGAACAGGGTTTACACTCAGCTCTACATCATCGAGGGAGAGAGGGAAGGAGTGAATGAAGAACATGAAGTTTTACAGATTGAGAACAAACCCTGGAAACAAAACCTGCCAGATACACCAATAAACTGTTTAGACATATTTAATCCTGTAAAGTGTACGGTGGGAGAAATGGAAGAAGACGACACCAGAGCTGTGATGGATGTAGATGTGAGACGTGAAGAAGGAGAAGAAAATAACGATCCACAAGTGGAAAAACTTAAAAGCGTACTGACTAAAGGCATTGCTGGCATTGGAAAAACTGTCTCTGTGCAGAAGTTCATTCTGGACTGGGCTGAAGGAAAAGCCAATCAAGATATAGAGCTCATGTTTGTGCTTCCATTCCGAGAGCTGAACCTGATTAAAGACAAACAGTACAGTCTTCATGAACTTCTGTGTGACCTCCATCCTGAGCTCCGAGGTCTGGACACAAAGGAATATGACGTGTGTAAAACTGTGTTCATATTTGACGGCCTCGATGAAAGCAGAATTCCACTGAAGTTCTCAGAGTGTGAGAAAGTGTCAGACGTGACCAAGGTGTCTTCAGTGGACGTGTTGATGACAAACCTCATCAAAGGAGACCTGCTTCCCTCTGCTCACATCTGGATAACCTCCAGACCAGCAGCAGCCAATCAGATCCCCTTGCAGTACATCATCCGTGTGACAGAAATTCAGGGATTCAATGATCCACAGAAGGAGGAGTACTTCAGGAAGAGGATTTGTGACCGACACCAAGCCGACAGTGTCATCTCCCACATTCAGACAACGAGGAGTCTCCACATCATGTGCCACATTCCAGTCTTCTGCTGGATCTCAGCAACTGTGCTTCAGCGAATCATGAAACAAGGGACCACAGAAATCCCTAAAACTCTGACTGCAATGTACTCACACTTCCTGTGCACTCAGACAGTCATGAGGAAGGAGAAGTATGAGGAGGAAGATGAGAGAGGAACTCTACAGGAACTCCTGAGATCCACCAGGAACATGGTTCTGAAACTGTCTGAACTGGCTTTCAAACAGCTGATGAAGGGCAATGTGATGTTCTATGAAGACGACCTGAGAGAGTGTGGGATTGATGTCACTGAGGCCTCAGTGTACTCTGGGATTTGCACTGAGATCTTTAGGGAGGAGTCTGTGCTTTACCAGAGGAAGGTTTACTGCTTTGTGCATCTGAGCTTTCAGGAGTTCCTGGCTGCTTTCTATGTGTTTCACTGCTGTGTGAGCAACAACAGAAAGGAACTGAAGTTTCTGAAGTTGAAAACCAGGAAGTGGTCTTATAGGGTTTCACTGGACGAGCTGCTGAAGGGAGCTGTGCGTACAGCTTTAGAGAGTAAGACTGGACACCTGGATCTGTTTCTCCGTTTTCTGTTGGGCATCTCACTGGAGTCCAATCAACAACTCCTGCAGGACCTACTGACACACACAGTGCGCAGCTCTGAGAGCATCAAGAAAACAGTTCAGTACATCAAATGCATAATAACATCAGAGGATTTTCCTTCTGACAGATCTATCAACCTGTTCCTCTGTCTCACTGAAATGAACGACTCCTCTTTATCCAGTAAAATCCAGGAGTATCTCAAATCCAAGGATCAGTCAAATAAGAGACTGTCTGCTGATGAGTGTTTAGCGTTAGCCTATATGCTCGTGAACTCAGACGAGGTGCTGGATGAACTGGACTTGAGGAAGTACAACACCACTGAGCAGGGTTATTGGAGACTGATTCCAGCTGTGAGCAACTGCAGAAAGGCTGTGTGAGTGTCGTTTCTACATGTTTTTTTTTTTTTATATATTTCAGGTTGTTGTTGACTGAGACAAGTTTCCAGATGATTTACGGTCAGTAGAAGCTCTTCACTCTGTGTATAATTAGGATGTGATAAATAAAATGAATGAGACATTACAGAACAGGTGGAGTTTGATGAACATGGATAAGACTGTCTTTCTCTTGTTTTCTCTCTCTCACACAAATCCCCCAAGTTTATAAAAGCAGTATTTTCCTCAAGTCTGATCATTTTTATTCCTGTGAGGCTGAATTTCAAGGAGTGTTCAGACTTGTAGTTCAGTTTCTTTGGGTTGGACCAAATATGTAAATTCATACATTGTTATATTTTAGTCCTGGTTTGGTCCTGAACCAAATATGTATTTTAAAAAAGCGATGATGTATGACGTATGTAAGCGACGCATGTATGACATTAGTTTTGTCGTCTGAACAATGCCCCACACTGAGCTTAATGCACTTCTCGGGGCTGTGCACCTGGTGGTATTTTTTCAACTGGAAACACAACAAGACGTGGTCAAATGGATTCAAAAATGGAGTCAAAACAGCACCTGAAATTCCTCCACTGCACAGAATAAAAAAGGAGTTGCTGGTTGTTTGGTGAGCAACAGTGTCAAAAGGAAGCGTTCACATTTGCTCTAACAAACCAAACTAACAGACAGTTCCTCACCTTCACGTTTTTTACTGTATTATGCACTGTGTTTACATTGTGTTGCAGATTGTCTGGCTGTAAGCTGACTATGAATTCATGTGAAATTCTCTGCTCTGTTCTGAAATCACCAAACTCACCCCTGAAAGAGCTGGAGTTCAGTGAGACTGAGCTGCAGGATTCAGGAGTGAAGCTAATCTCTGAGGCACTGAAGAGTTCAAACTGTAAACTGGAGACTCTCAGGTGAGATTTTGGATGAATGTCCATGTGGATAATGAGTGTATTCTCCTGCTCCGATTGGCTGTAGTCTGCCAAAAAAAAAAGCATTCAGTGATTTTACTTTTTGTGTTTGTACTATATTCTATTTGTAAACTGACATTTATTCCCAAAAGAAAACATTATTCTCAGGCACAGAGACAGAGAACCATTCCTGCAGAGCAGAAATCAGAGTAACAGCGTTTTACCGGTGATAATAATAATAATAATAATACTTGCTGCATTTCAGAAAATCTATGATGATGCTAAACATGTGACATGTGCTACATTCCTTAAATGCACTGAGAAAAGGAAAAAGAAAGGCACGGTTTTAATTCATTCATTCATTCACACCATAGTTTATCTATGAAAGGAAAATGGAAATGTGCTACAACCCACTGAAGACGTTAACAGAGTTAGTAAAGTAATGATATTAATGCTGTTGTGAACAGAGGGACTACTACGACTACATAAGACACGACAGAAGACGATCATTTCAAGGAAGCATTAGAGACTAGACCCTGGGCTAAAGTGAGACTAAGACCAGTCACTCACTCCCCTGCTCTTATGTGTGTATTCTCCTGCTCCAGCCGAATGTAGTTTACTCTCGCTCTGTTTCTGTTTGTGAAAGAAGAGTGAAGAGTGTTTAGTTTGGAGTGAAATTCCATGTGGAAATAGAATGTAAATAGCACTAAAATATTCAGAATAACATTCAGAACAAATGTTCAGATTGAGCTCATAATGTACACACCCCTGAATAATTAATATTGGAGAAAGACTGATGTATGAAAATCTCATAATTCCTGATTCACATGAGTCTGAATTTCACATTCTCTATTTTAACTTCACTTTCTCCTGTATTTACTTTACCTTGCAGCCTCACAGACTGTAAATTCACCCTGAATTCCTATGAAAGTCTCTGCTCTGCTCTGAACTCACCAAACTCACCCCTGAAAGAGCCGGACCTCAGTCAGACTGACCTGCAGGATTCAGGAGTGAAGCTGGTCTCTGAGGGATGGAGGAGTTCACACTGTACACTGGAGATAATCAGGTGAGATTTCTGTGTGTTCCTGAATAGAAAAGGTTTGTAGAAACAGTAAGATGTGCTCTAGTTTTACACAGAACATTTAATAAAAGTTGGTCTGTGATTTGGACAGAATTGATCTAAATGTTTCTGATATTCAACATTCAAAGCTCACATAGTTTTCCATTTAATGGTGTAGAGGATGGCTCTGAGATTGTTTATGTTACAAGGTTTTAAACCAGTCACCTCAGTGTGTTTATCAGGAACATTTGGTGGTTCATCTTTGAGGTAAAGTCTTAGTTTTAATATTTCAGGTGTTATAAATGGTGGCTGTGGTGAAGTGGTCAGAGAAGAGGGTTTGGGACTGGAAGGTCTCTGATTCAATCCCCACGACCCACAGGAGTAATTGGGGGTGGGGGGAGTGAAGGAAAAACACTGTCGTCCTTCAGTCCACGGGTGAGGGGCCCTTGAGCAAGGCACCAACCCCCAACTGCTCCTCAGGCTCCGAAGATGACTGCCCCTAGTGCACTTTGTGTGTGTGTGTGTGTGTGTAAGTGAATGAGAGAGAGTGTGATATTCCTGCCTTGCTCCCAGTGATATTTTTATTAAGACTCCGGTCCCATCGTGACCCTGATCAGGATGAAGCTGTAACTGACATTTAACAAATGAATTTATTTCTTCATTTACTGGTTATTTTGTGACATTTAGAGCAGACTGTAGTTATTGTCCATTGAGACTAGTCCTCAACACTGTCTTCATCTGACTGTAACTCTCTCTTCCCCCGTTTCTGCCTCCTGAAGTGAGAGGGAGTTTAAAGAGAGTTTAATTTTGGGGGTGAAAGTTCATGTGGAGAAGAGAATACAAACAGTGCTGAAAATATTCAGAACAATATTCAGAAAAAATGTTCTGAATCTGTTATTAATGCCCCTCTGAATAATGTAAATAATGGAAAGTATTATTTTACTCATTAATCTCATTAAACTGATTCTGAGTCTGAAATCCACATTCTGTTTGAACTGTGCTGTATTTACTTTGCTTTGCAGACTGAATGTGTATAAACTCACCATGAATTCCTGTGAAGTTCACTTCTCTGCTCTGAAATCACCAAACTCCTCCCTGAAAGAGCTGGACCTCAGTGACACTGAGCTGCAGGAATCAGAAGTGAAGCTGATCTCTGACGGACTGAAGAGTTCAAACAGTAAAGTGGAGATACTCAGGTAAGACACACTTTTTATCTTTTAATTTCTGACAGAAATGTGTGAAAGTGTTTGAAATATCAGATTGTGGAGGTCTGACGGCGTGGCTCTGCTGCTTCAGCTTCATGATTCACTTTATATTTTACACACAGCACATGTTCACTATGTTCTTATATTATTTTTATCAAATGGGGCATTTTACTGAATGTTCTCATCAACACAATTTACTGAGGTCTTCCACATGGATCTGGGAGTTAATTTAGTGCCTGAAAATAGTAAATAAATGAAGTGTTGTGTAAATGCTCTCCCATTGTTTACAGAAACATAATGAAAACTCAGAAACACAGTGTTTTTCAAATGCTGTACATTTCTGTCAAAAAAATTCAGAGCTGTTTTCTGAAACATTACACGAAGATAAACAAGTTTTACAGAAGTAAATGTTAGGAAAGAAAAGTCTTTTCATAAGAATTTCTCCAGACTAAATCAGTTCAGTGGCGGAGTTTCATTGCCCTTCACTGCAGCATGTACAAAAGACTGTTCATTTACCTGTTTTCATCCTTCAAGTCTAGTATGCCTGTAGTTTAGTACTTTGTATGTAGTTCTAATTTCCGCCACTAGGCGGCTACCCGAATGCACCGATGCATAATCCTGCTAACACACGTGGTTCAGAGAGGTATTGGCATGAAACGGTCTTCATTTAATCGGTCTCATTAACAGTGTGCCTCCATTGAATGTGTGTAACCTTATTTGTGCTTTATCTTTGGTTGTATAAGACCGAAATATATATATTTTCACTGTGTTTTGTTTTGTCGAGTGTTTTTAAGTAATTTGGGGAAGTCAGCTGCTAGCTACTAGTTTTACCTAATTGAGGTGTGTAAGCCTGTGTGTGACGCAGTACATGTCCGTAGTTTATGTTTTTCCTAATTAAATGCATTCATAAAATGTTTGTGTGATGTGTACCTTGTGTTGAGTAGATTACTTTTAGCTGTGATAAGTAATGTATGTGCATTTATATTGTATCTTCAGTTCATTTATAGTCAGGTCTTAGCCTCGTGACAAGCCTTTAATGGTGTTTATTTATTATGGACATTTTAAGTTGTATTTGTAATAAGGGGATTACTCATAGACCAGTATTTCTAGTTGTATTTGTTTATTATCTCTTTGTAGAACACCACACCCACTTCTACTTACATGTGGTGACCTGTACCAGATTAATATTAATGGACAAGACAAATTAAAGACAATTTCAATTTAAATCCTGGACCTGAATATTATCTCCTTTTATCTCAACTCACCTGAACGTATATAATTGTTGTCCTGACCCGACCCCTGAAGTGATTGTTAATACACATACAATCCAGTTATGATCAGTGTAATGTAAAAGATCAGACTGAACTCTGTTATTGTTTTTGTTGGAGTGGAGAAGCTCTCTGCTGCACTGAAGAGTTCACTCTGTAAACTGGAGACACTCAGGTCAGAGTTCTGGGATTTTATTCTTCATTTTCTACTCACAAACATGACTTGTAAAACTGTCATGTCAGTTCACACTTGATTTTTAATGCTTCGCCAACATTAGTTTTATAGATCTTAGCATGTTTATTTAGAGGATACAGTGTGAAATATTAAGATGAAGTCAGGTGCTGGATTTCTAGATCATAATTCACTACTCACAAAAATCAGATCATCTTCTCCTACATTATCTCTGCTCTCTGAACACTTCAGGACTTCTGTAAAGTGTTTCCACTGCTGGAGTAACAGTCAACAGCAGACTCTCCCCATGATGACATTATCAGTCATACAGGCTATGAACCAGAGCAGAGGTTTATTATTATAGTGATATACAGACACTGACTCTTTGGTTTTTATCTTTTAATGTGTTCTACACAGAGTCTGATCAGTGTAATGTAAAAGATCACACTGAACCCTGTTATTCCTAAAGTTATCTTGTTATTTGAGGCATTTCTCTTTAGCTGCTCTAAGAGGTTTCTGTGAAGCTTCAGTTCTGTTCTGTTAAACTGTGTGTTTTAATGTTTAAATGAAGCATTTTCTCCCCCCACTGGAGGAAAGATGAGTTGCAGTGGGATGTTTTAGTTTGTTTTTGTTGTTGTTTGTGTGTTTCTCCTCTAAATGAAATCAGCATGTCTTTCTTAATCCTTTCAGAAATGTTCCTGTAATTATTCAGTGAGTAATGTCCTCTCTCTTTACAGACTAACTGGGTGTAAACTTGGGGAAAAGTCTTGTGAAGATCTGGGCTCAGTTTTACTGGTGAACTCCTCCCTGAAAGAACTGGACCTCAGTAACAATGACCTGCAGGATTCAGGAGTGGAGAAGCTCTCTGCTGCACTGAAGAGTTCACTCTGTAAACTGGAGACACTCAGGTCAGAGTTCTGGGATTTTATTCTTCATTTTCTACTCGTTATACACTCTAGTATAAAATATTAAGGGAAAGACTGGATTACTAGATTATAATTTACGTAATGTAATATATAATGTATGATGTGCAATTATTTGTCATTGTATAAATAACAATGAAATGTGTCCTCCGCATTTAACCCATCTGTGGCAGTGAACACACACACACACACACACATAGTGCACTAGGGGCTGTGAACACACATCCAGAGTGTTTGGGGTCCAGTGCCTTGCTCAAGGACACTTCAGCCGTTGATGTTCCTGCTGGACCTGGGGATTGAACCAGAAACCTTCCGGTACCAAGCCCGGTCTCTAACCATTAGCCAAGGTTACACTCCATTTATACATTAAAAAGACATTTATTTTTTTCTAAGCTCTAGTATAAAATATAAAGAAAAGACTGTGTTACTAGATTATAATAAACACCACTGGGATTATTAACACAACTAGGGGTGGGGGATATGGCCCTAATTTTGGCAATAACAATATTCTTGGTGATATGAATAAAACACTAAAAATACGTAAATAAATGTTATATTAATATGAATTATATTCAGTAATATATATTTAATAGAGCTGGGCGATATGGACCAAAAATAATATCTCTATATTTTTTAGCTGAGTGGCGATATACGATATATATCTCAATATTTTTCTTCTCATGAGATAATAACAAAAAGGCTCTTCTGAGTCAAAGCTACAGGTCCCAAATGTCACACAGGAACTTTTATTAACATTCAGCTGTAGCTGTCCATGAGACATTGCTCAAAAATAAACCATTGGCACATATTAAATAATAATGCTCCTTAAATAAAATAATGTTATTTTCCTGCGTAACAAAAGACTCATAGCTGTGCTGTTAAACTGTAAACAGAAAACATACAGAGCAACAATAGCAGAAAGTTCATTTGTTCTTTAAAAGTGAGTTTCCTGTGAAGCAGACTTCACCAAAGTGCTTCCTCCTGTGTGTGCTCCTGTACGTCTAGTACTTTGTGTAAATAACAAATCATGTAACCGGACTGAATGAAATAAAAATAAATCCATCCTTCAGTCATCAGTAGGGCTGGGCGAAATGGACAGAAAATCATATCTCGATATATTTTAGTTGAATAGTGATATACGATATATGTTGTGAAAAATAATGTGAACAAATGATTTATGAACCTTTTATAAAGAGAACATTCAGCTTTGTGTGTTAGCTCCACCTCGTCTCTCAATATTCAAATGAAAATCAAATGTCTGTGTGTGTTTAAGACAAAGGTTTTCATTAACTCTTCCCCATAATTGTACATTGAAAGGCAGCGCTTCTCGTGCAACTGCGACTGGACAATTGTTATCGTGGGTCAGGAGTTTTAATCAGCCTTTTGGAGCCCTTTTTCTCTACTGTTGAGAAGGGGAGCAGACCCTTTTGCTCTGTAGTAAACTACCGCTTTAGTAACACCACGCCACTTTATACTTTTCTTTTCGTAAGGCACAGCGTTAGCTAATGAAGCTTGCAGTGCTGTCTGAACGGGTTTAGGGAACTGTACTGGGACGTGAATACTTCAGAACAGTGGCAGCAGCACCTGTTATGGATACGATATGCAACAGCTCTAATCACAAATACTTCATATGTGTATCTCTCCTTCTAGTGTGTTGTGTGTAGTAAAATGTTGATGGCGAGGGAATGGCTAAGATTTTCTCCAGTGCGATTAAATTCATTCCAATTATAGATTCACGGTCCATGTAAAGTATCAGTTCTGTATTTTATCATTTGTGTGTAAAACTTTATTTATTCATATTTTCATTTGGTTTATTAAATAACGGTATAATTTAATATATAATTATTATATTTTGTATAATGGTATTATATACATAAAGTTTTCTCATTTTTAAAACGTGCTCTCTCTCAGAAACAGGTTTGTATCGTCACCATGTGTCAGTGTGCAACTGTATGATTTTGCTAAAATGCATATAAATAATCATAAATATACGTAAATGTATAAGATGAGCAGTGTGTGTTTTGCCTCATTAAAGTGATCTGAAATGAAACATTATCATAATAACTTGTTAATTTTAGTCCAATATATTATTTCATTTCTCCGTAATAAAAAACAATGTTGTGCCTAAACGTGCATTCGGATTTAAAGCGCTGATGGATTTACCATCAATTTCCAAAGCGCAAAAAGCTTGACCCCAGTGAATCACCTAAGGGAAAACCCTTTTCTCCTCCATAACAATGAGGAATAGCCTCAGAGACAGCTGTAGAATATAGTCCCCTTCTTGCCGTGTGTTCAATTGTTTCAGAGTGTGGTTCTAAACCCGTCCTGCTCTGAAACTAACAGCTCTGACAACAGTGACCTTACAAGAGCAAGTGTAAAAACATGAAAGTGAGCGCTTTGTATTTACGTGCCTTGAGTTTCCTTGACGACGGTTTGAGAAAAATAAAAAAACTGACCATTTTTCTGTTTCTTATTCTTTGTGAATTTATGTTTTGATTTAAAATAAAAAATAATTATTATTCATTTTTACATTTTATGGATTTGGAGAATGAGATGAAAATCAAATAACCATCTGTTTTTCATTGTTTAATATCTGACTTAAAATAAAAAAAAGAATGAACAGAAGGTACATGGACCCAGACGGAGGTGTTTATCTGTTCAGTCTAATCTCCAGTCTGATCAAATTCTCAAAACATGCACGAAGTAGCACTTAGTACACGTTTGTTAATCCAGACCACGCCCACAAAGACTGAAACAGGGAGGTGAACTCAGAGGTCTTTGGGGAGGAGTTGAGGGTGGCTTATGACTGCGTATGAAACCAGACCCACCCCCCACACACAGAAACACACACAGACACACACACACACACACACACAAAAGAAAAGGGTGGAGGTGGGAACAAGTTTGTTGTGGTGGCGCAGCAGGTAGTGTCGCAGTCACACAGCTCCAGGGGCCTGGAGGTTGTGGGTTCGATTCCCACTCCGGGTGACTGTCCGTGAGGAGTGTGGTGTGTTCTCCCCGTGTCCACGTGGGTTTCCTCCGGGTGCTCCGGTTTCCTCCCACAGTCCAAAAACACACGTTGGTAGGTGGATTGGCGACTCAAAAGTGTTCGTAGGTATGAATGTGTGTCTGTGTTGCCCTGTGAAGGACTGGCGCCCCCTCCAGGGTGTATTCCCGCCTTGCGCCCAATGATTCCAGGTAGGCTCTGGACCCACCGCGACCCTGAACTGGATAAGGGTTACAGATAATGAATGAATGAATGAATGAATAAACTTCAATGAGAGACAGAGAGAGAGACTGGTCTCATTAAGACATGTTTCTTCTGTGTTCACTTTTGCTAAAATAAAGTTCATTCATTCATTCCTTGAAATATAAAGTGCATTACATATAAAATGTATTATTATTATTATCATTCATTCATTCTTTCATTCTCTGTAAGCGCTCATCCAGTTCAGGGTTGTGGTGGGTCCTGTTAGAAATTCGGCATTGAAGAGTCAGGAGACTGGAGTTCGCCGTTGACTGGAGTTTATTTACACACACACAGGATCATGTATGAGTGCAGCTGGGTGATAGTGTTCTATCTCAGGAGGATCTGAGGTTTGGAAACTGGAGGTTTGGAGGTTTCCGCATGTGCATGCAGAAAAGCACGGGCACAGTTTCATCATCAGTTTGTCACCAGTTCAGTCTATAACCAGTTCATTCTGTACCCAATCCAGTCTGTTCTTAGTCCAGTCTGTGACTGTTGCCAGTCCAGTCTATTCACAATCCAAACTAACACAAAATATTTTAGAAGGGCCTTATATACACATTATACACATTATATACATTGGAGTAGTGGGGGATGGGGATTAGAGGAAGAAGAGGAGTTTGAGGAGGGGTAAAAGGGATGATGAAGATGATCAAAGAAAGAAAGAGATAAGATAGAGGAAGGAAGAGGTGTGAAAGGAGGGGTATGATGTAAGTGGGGGAATGACTGGTGGGAATGGGGGATGGGACTATGGGAGGGATAACAAAAGGTCACACAAAGATACGAAAAGACCATATAGTTTCTTTCAGTCCGGAACCTACATGAAATCACTGGGCACAAGGCAGGAACACACCCTGGAGGGGGCACTGTAAATGTTGATGTCTGCACCTACACATCATCAGCTGATTTTTCTCAGGGGAGTGTTTTACTGAAATCAAACACCACACACAACTCAGAACTGACACATTCAGAACTCACACAGGTTCAGTAAAGATTAGTGAGTCGTTCAGGTTCTGTACCACATTCACACACCGTCACAAACTGTAGCTGATTCTGACCTCACTTTTCTGAATGACGTTAGAGAAATGAGGCAGTTTATGAGAAAAGAAACACAGTGACGTTTCTCCTTCTTTCACTGAGCGTGATGTTCCTAGCCAGGTCAATATATGAAGGAGAACCTGTTCATGAAATGTTCCTGTAACTATTCAGTGTGTAATGTCCTCTTTCTTTACAGACTAACTGTGTGTAAACTTGGGGAAAAGTCTTGTGAAGATCTGGGCTCAGTTTTACTGGTGAACTCCTCCCTGAAAGAACTGGACCTCAGTAACAATGGCCTGCAGGATTCAGGAGTGGAGAAGCTCTCTGCTGCACTGAAGAGTTCACTCTGTAAACTGGAGACACTCAGGTCAGTTCTGTCAGTTCAGACTTGATTTTTAATGCTTCACCAACATTAGTTTTATAGATCTTAACATGTTTATTTAGAGGATACAATATGAAATATTAAGATGAAGTCAGGTGCTGGATTCCTAGATTATAATTCACTACTCACAAAAATCAGATCATCTTCTCCTACATTATCTCTGCTCTCTGAACACTTCAGGACTTCTGTAAAGTGTTTCCACTGCTGGAGTAACAGTCAACAGCAGACTCTCCCCATGGTGATATTATCAGTCATACAGGCTATGAACCAGAGCAGAGGTTTATTATTATAGTGATATACAGACACTGACTCTTTGGTTTTTATCTTTTAATGTGTTCTACACAGAGTCTGATCAGTGTAATGTAAAAGATCAGACTGAACTCTGTTATTCCTAAAGTTATCTTGTTATTTGAGGCATTTCTCTTCAGCTGCTCTAAGAGGTTTCTGTGAAGCTTTAGTTCTGTTCTGTTAAACTGTGTGTTTTAATGTTTAAATGAAGCATTTTCTCCCCCCACTAGAGGACAGATGAGTCGCAGTGGGATTTTTTAGTTTGTTTTTGTTGTTTGTTTGTTTGTTTCTCCTCTAAATGAAATCAACATGTCTTTCTTAATCCTTTCAGAAATGTTCCTGTAACTATTCAGTGAGTAATGTCCTGTCTCTTTACAGACTAACTGGGTGTAAACTTGGGGAAAAGTCTTGTGAAGATCTGGGCTCAGTTTTACTGGTGAACTCCTCCCTGAAAGAACTGGACTTCAGTAACAATGACCTGCAGGATTCAGGAGTGGAGAAGCTCTCTGCTGCACTGAAGAGTTCACTCTGTAAACTGGAGACACTCAGGTCAGTTCTGACTTGATTTTTAATGCTTCACCAACATTAGTTTTATAGATCTTAGCATGTTTATTTAGAGGATACAATATGAAATATTAAGATGAAGTCAGGTGCTGGATTCCTAGATTATAATTCACAATTCACAAAAATCAGATCATCTTCTCCTACATTATCTCTGCTCTCTGAACACTTCAGGACTTCTGTAAAGTGTTTCCACTGCTGGAGTAACAGTCAACAGCAGACTCTCCCCATGGTGATATCATCAGTCATACAGGCTATGAACCAGAGCAGAGGTTTATTATTATAGTGATATACAGACACTGACTCTTTGGTTTTTATCTTTTAATGTGTTCTACACAGAGTCTGATCAGTGTAATGTAAAAGATCAGACTGAACTCTGTTATTCCTAAAGTTATCTTGTTATTTGAGGCATTTCTCTTTAGCTGCTCTAAGAGGTTTCTGTGAAGCTTCAGTTCTGTTCTGTTAAACTGTGTGTTTTAATGTTTAAATGAAGCATTTTCTCCCCCCACTAGAGGACAGATGAGTCGCAGTGGGATTTTTTAGTTTGTTTTTGTTGTTATTTGTTTGTTTCTCCTCTAAATGAAATCAACATGTCTTTCTTAATCCTTTCAGAAATGTTCCTGTAACTATTCAGTGAGTAATGTCCTCTCTCTTTACAGACTAACTGGGTGTAAACTTGGGGAAAAGTCTTGTGAAGATCTGGGATCAGTTTTACTGGTGAACTCCTCCCTGAAAGAACTGGACCTCAGTAACAATGACCTGCAGGATTCAGGAGTGGAGAAGCTCTCTGCTGCACTGAAGAGTTCACTCTGTAAACTGGAGACACTCAGGTCAGAGTTCTGGGATTTTATTCTTCATTTTCTACTCCTCAGCATGACCTTATACATTTAAAAAATATATATTTTAAAGCTCTAGTATAAAATATTAAGGGAAAGACTGGATTACTAGATTATAATTTACGTAATGTAATATATAATGTATGATGTGCAATTATTTGTCATTGTATAAATAACAATGAAATGTGTCCTCCGCATTTAACCCATCTGTGGCAGTGAACACACACACACACACACACACTAGTGCACTAGGAGCTGTGAACACACAACCAGAGCGTTTGGGGTCCAGTGCCTTGCTCAAGGACACTTCAGCCGTGGATGTTCCTGCTGGACCTGGGGATTGAACCAGCAACCTTCCGGTACCAAGCCTGGTCTCTAGCCATTAGCCAAGGCTACACTCCATTGGGATTAAAACACAACACAAGTACTTTTTAATGTGTGTCTGTAAAAGGAAACATATGGCATCACATCACTGTCAAAAATAGAGGACGCAGTAACACCAGGTGGAACATTTAAATCTGTACCTTTTTAAAATTGTGTTAGTTAATCGCAAATGTGAAACCCATGAGCAGAGAGAGAGAGAGAGAGAGAGAGAGAGAGAGAGAGGAATTGCGCTCACACACAGATCATCATCTCACTCTCAAACTGTCTGTATTTTAGTTCTCAAATGGTTAGTGGTCAAATGGTTCATTTTAAAGGTTTTGAAATGGGAGGTTTGTGACAGTTTGGGGGCGGAGTCAGGGCAGTTTCTCTCAGTGAATGCTATTGGTTGATGTCTCCTGCTTCTGTGACTGCCTCATACACTGTATATGTCCCTCCTACTGGGAGAAGCCTTCTACAGAAAAACAAACATGGAGGATATGTACCGTGGTTATTTGTGTTTCGTTTTGAAACTGGGAAAATGTAAAATAGGAGACTACTCAGTATCCAAAATTATTTTGAGAGCATGGTTCCAAGGCCATCCCTCAGTGTCTCTGTGCAGTGAGAGCGGGTGGAACACAAAGTAAATGTAGCTAGTGAACAGGAGTCGACTCACGAACTAATCAATTCTTTGAGCATCTGGAAGTAGGGGTTGAGTCTTGGCAAATGATTCAAGGAATCAACCTCACTGTCCACTCAGTCTCAGTTTTCTAACGCCTTCCTGCAGTGAACATCATTTCCACATGTTTATCACATATTACTATGATCTGAACCCACTGTAGACAGTGGAATATGACCATATCTCGACAGCAGCTCTGCTTTTCCCAGTTCTCCCACTCATATACAGTTTATGACACAGTCACAGAACCAGGAGACATCAGCCAATAACATTCACTGAGAGAAACTGCCCTGACTCCGCCCCCAAACTGTCACAAACCTCCCATTTCAAAACATTTATAAAAAAATAAAATTAGGATCATAACTTAAACAGGGAGGTCATGGTATAGAAACATTTACTGGATTAATGTCTGTATATTTACTTCTAGTAATAACCCTTCTGTGGGACAATGTTGTGATAATGTTGTGCTGTGATTTGATTTCATTTCTATTGAGTGAGGATTTGAACAGAATCTAAAATGTCTTAGATTTATGAAAACAAACATCCAGGTCTTTTTATTTATTATGTTAAGGTTTTTAAACTTCTTTATATATATATATATATATATATATATATATATATATATATATATATATATATATATAACTTTTACCTTTAGATTTTAACCTGTTTGATATTCAAGCGTTTTTGTAAATTAAACTGAATTTGGTGCTTGTTGATTTGATTCTAAACAGCACCTTGATTTGCTCTGAGTGAATACCACATGTCTCAATTTACCCCTCTCTCTCTCTCTCTCTCTCTCTCTCTCTGTAGGTTGTCTTTTTGTTTAGTTACTGAGGAAGGCTGTGCTTTTCTGGCTTCAGCTTTGAGCTCAAACCCCTCACACCTGAAAGAACTGGATCTGAGCTACAATCACCCAGGAGACACAGGAGTGAAGCTGCTCTCTGTTAAACTGGAGGATCCACACTGCAGACTGGACACACTCGGGTACGGACAGCTTTCTGTATTTGTGTGTGTTCAGCTACTGATGTCATCTGCTGTTACTGTATTTCTATAAAGCGCTACAGCTCATTGTTCCTTCTTCATTTAGCCTCTGCTCTGCTCTAGTAGTATTTAATGGTTAGAGTATCACCCTTCACCGCTCTGTCTCCACTGTTCAGTGTGTAACTGTTGTCAGGCTGAAGGCTTGTGAGACACTGAAGTAAAACTAAGCCCCATATAACAGTCTCTTTATGTTTCTAGAACAGTCTTCAGAAATGTACATTCAGTGTTTAGAGAAGTACAGGAGTACTCTGGTACAACAGTTCTACGACCTCAATGCTGAAACACTTCAGACTGAAAGATCCTGCACAACTGCTGCATCCTGAAATGAGTCGACTAATGAGTCGACTAGTCCATCATTATCTCTATTCCTATCATTTCGGGGAGTCTAAATGAATCTGGATCCATGGTCATCAGATTGAAGAGCAGACTTTAATACACAGAGTGGTGTTATCAGTCATACAGGCTACAAACCAGAGCAGAGCTTTATTTATTATAGTGATATGCAGCCATTGACTCTTTGGTTATTAATATTTTAATGTCGTCTACAGAGAGTCTGGGGAGTGTAATGTAAAAGTTTAGTTGAATCTGTGTTCTTCCTAAAGTTATTCTGTTATTCAGGGTGTTTCAGTTTAGATTCTCTAAGAGTTTTTGTGTTTATCTGTGACGCTGCAGACCATCAGTTCTCTTCAACTGTGTGTTTAGTTTTTTCTGAATGATCCTGATCAGAGGTCACACAAACACTTGGTGAAGTAGAATGGTATAAAATGGACAGTAGAACTCACTGCTGTGTTTAACAGTGAAATTAAGAGCATTTCTCACAGGACTGGGACTAAACAGCTGTGTGGTCTTTAGAAAACCACTGCTCAGTGTTAGAGATTAATCAGAAAACGAGGCTTCAGTTCACTGTGGAGCATAAAGACTGGACTCTGGAGCAGTGGAGAAAGGTCATGTGATCTGATGAGTCCAGACTGACCCTATTCCAGAGCGATGGGGGAGTCAGGGTCAGAAGGGAAGTGGATACAGTGATTCCCCCATCATGCACCGTATTCAGGGGGTCAGGTCTAGACTCAGCAGTGTTATGATCTGGGGGTCTTCAGTGGGTCAGGTCAAGACTCAGCGGTGTTATGATCTGGGGGTCTTCAGTGGGTCAGGTCTAGACTCAGCGGTGTTATGATCTGGGGGTCTTCAGTGGGTCAGGTCTAGACTCAACAGTGTTATGATCTGGGGTTCTTCAGTGGGTCAGGTCTAGACTCAGCGGTGTTATGATCTGGGGGCCTTCAGTGGGTCAGGTCTAGACTCAGCAGTGTTATGATCTGGGGGTCTTCAGTGGGTCAGGTCTAGACTCAGCGGTGTTATGATCTGGGGGTCTTCAGTGGGTCAGGTCTAGACTCAGCGGTGTTATGATCTGGGGGTCTTCAGTGGGTCAGGTCTAGACTCAGCAGTGTTATGATCTGGGGGTCTTCAGTGGGTCAGGTCTAGACTCAGCAGTGTTATGATCTGGGGTTCTTCAGTGGGTCAGGTCTAGACTCAGCAGTGGTGTGTGGCAGTGAAATGAAGTCCACTGAGGACTTGAATGGACTGAATGGCCAGGTCGTTCCAGCAGTGGATTGTTCCAGGACGACACCAAGATTCATCAGGCTCAGATTGTGAAAGAGTGAGGAATCATTTTCACACATGAACTGACCACCCCAGAGTCCTGACCTGAACCCACCGAGAGTCTTTGGGACGTGTTGGAGAAGACTTTACGGAGTGGTCCGACTCTCCCATCGTCAATACAAGATCTCCACCAAAAATGAAGGCAGCTCTGGAGGAAAAAAATGTTGTGGTGTTGTAGAAGGTTGTAGAAACAGAGCCGTGGTGAATGTGGAGCGTAATCAAAGCTAAAGGTGGTCCAGTGAAATATTAGAGTGTGTGTGTTGTGTTGGTCGGGCAGTGTAGGGGTCTGTGATGAAACGGTCAGTGAGAGCAGGTACAAGGCAGAAGAACCTAATAAATGAGCAGCTGAGTGTAGGATCTAGAAAGGGTTTAATGGAGCAGTGGTAGAAGAGCGACTCTGCTGCATTATTCTGTGTTGAAGGCTGAGAGGAACAGAGGGAAATGGAGGAAATGAAACACAGAGAAAGAGAAACAGAATATTTCTCTGTGATAAAAAGACAGAGAGGATGAAACGCCACAGATGATGATCTTTCTTCTGTTTCCAAAAATGACATCAATGAATGACGCTGTAATGAAGCTGAATGTGGGGCTCAGAGAGAACAGTGAGAACACACACCACACAAACACAACCATCAACTCACAACTGTGTGTGTGTGTGTGTGTGTTGTAGGTTGGAGCATGGAGGAGAGATCAGGATAAAACCAGGACCAAGAAAATGTAGGTTTTCTCTCTCTCTCTCTCCTTCATACTTTTCCTTTTCTGTCCTGCTCTTTCTCTTTACATTCGTTGTGTCTCATTTTGTGTTGTTTGTGTGTTGTGTAGGTACCACTTCAGAATAAGACTTCACTTATAAAGGTTTTTAAAATGGATTAAAGTCTGTTTATTAATAGTTATGTTGTTAACACATTAATAATCAGTTATAACACAGATATAAAGGGAAACAGTGACCTGTTGTTTGCCAAATAGTGAACCCACATCCGTCTACAGTTAAACCTCAGATCTTGCCGAATACTGACCTCACTGTGTCTCCTCCATCAGTCGACATTAACCCCGTCAGCTCCAGCACATATTTGTTAATGAGTTTAACCCTTTAATGAATTACCCACCACCAGAGTGTCTTTTTCTACTTTAATGATAATGTGGTGAACCTTAACATGTGAAATGACTAAACTCACATTCTCAGGTCTGAGCTTATTCTTTACCTCCACATTTTCACTAAGTTCTCTCACACTTTCAGTATTAGACACAAAAGAGTTCACTGTCACACTTCCTTTCTCTGTGTTACAAAGGATTATTAATCACTTTTAAAGTGTTCACTGTGTAATTAATAACCATGTAATAACTAAATATGCTTTTAAACCATTTATAAACCTTCATTAGTGTATTCTTATTTTAATGTGGTACCATTTTATGTCTGATTGTGTGTGTTGTGAGTGTGTGTGCGTCGTGTGTCTGATTGTGTGGTGTGTGTCTGATTGTGTGTTGTGTATCTTGTTGTGTGCAGATGCCTGTGAGCTCACACTGGACCCAAACACAGTGAACACACACCTCTCTCTGTCTGAGGGGAACAGGAAGGTGAAGCGTGTGAAGGAGGAACAGTCGTATCCTGATCATTCAGAGAGATTCAGTGTCTATGAGCAGGTTCTGTGCAGAGAGAGTCTGACTGGACGCTGTTACTGGGAAACTGAGTGGAGTGGGGGAGGGATTGATATTTCAGTGGCGTATAAATCAATCAGGAGAAAAGGAGGCAGTGATGACTGTGGGTTTGGAGCGAATGAAAAGTCCTGGAGTCTGTTCTGTTCTAATAACAGTTACTCTGTCTATCACAATAATAACAGAACTGCTCTCCCTCCTCCTCCCTCCAGCTCTAACAGAGTAGGAGTGTATGTGGACTGTCCGGCCGGCACTCTGTCCTTCTACAGCGTCTCCACTGACACACACACACTCACACACTTACACACATTCACCACCACATTCACTGAACCCCTCTGTGCTGGGTTTTGTCTTTATTATTCATACTCCTCAGTGAGTTTGTGTCAGATAAAATAGTGCTGTGTGTGATCTATTGTTTTGATTGGTCTTTTCTGTCAAACGAGCTGCTGCTTTAAAATGTGAGGAGAATCACAAAAGACGATGAAACAGAAATGAAGCTCAGTTTGTAAAAGAAAGCGAGCAGAGAGACTCTTCAGGGACAAAACAGTGATAAAACCTGGATCTGAGTGAACACTACACCCCTGCACTTCTCTCTCTTTTATATCCCTGATGTAAACAGGATTTTTCAGCTGTTTATTTGATTTCTCTCGTTATAAAGCGCTGTCTCCATCGTCTCTCACATCAAATCTATGGGGAGTCAGTTACAAAACAGTGGATTCTCTGTCTCTGACGCGTCCAGCTCGGTCCTACATCTGTATCCCAGGCTCCTCAACACCATCTGAGCGCCTCTTCTCTACAGCAGGAAATATAGCTTCAAACAGAGAGAACCAGCCTTAGCCCAGAACATGGGAGAGGTTTCTATTGTTACTCTGTAATGAAGGAGTGAGGGTGTGAGTGAGTGAAGGTGTTTCCTGTAGGAGGAAAGAGGACAGAGGGGATCAGGGTGTAACGGGTGGGTTGTGTTCATCTGTGTCGTCAGTGTAAACACAGACCCTCGTCATAGTGCACTTCCACCTCCAGAACTCTTCAGATATTTGTAAATATTAAATATTTAGTTTTCAAATGACGCCAAACACAATGTAAGTGTGGGCTAACACTGAACTGTCTTTGTTCTTGTTAATCTGGTTAATGGTGTAAACTGAGCACAGACAGTGTGTTGATGCTGAGTGGACGGGGGTTAAGAGATGTGTCTTAAAGCTGAAAGGAAACACAAACATAGGAACAGAAGGAAAAGATGGGGCTTCTCTAAGAAACTCTTCTCCTTTCTGTGAGATTGGATTCTGGGGGTTTGTTGTGGGGGGAAATGAAAGAGTGATGTTTGTTGGTGGAAAAGAAGAATTCTGAAATATACTTTTATTAAAGTTTAATATTATGAACATTTAATAAATCTCTTAAACAACAGAAGTCTGTCTTTCTACTGCATCTCCACACACACACACACACACACTGAAGCCCTCTATTCAGGGTCTAGTAACGGATTCTGAATAAAATTCAACATTTTCTCACATTTTAAAGCAGTGAGAATGTGGAGGTCACACCCTGTTACTGAAGAAGAATATTCTGTTGTGTTTCACTGCAACAACAAGCTGAATGTATGAGAGTAAAGACTATAAGAGAATGTAAACACAAAAGATCCTCAGTGATTTCTCTGGTAAAAAAGAAAGAAAAAGACCCAATGTTCCCATGACTAACTCCACAGCTATTAAGAGCTTTATTTATATAATCAGTTTATATAATCATTTACCAACAGTAGAGATGCACAGACTGATCGTCCGTGACCGGAAAAGGCCGGTTTTTATCGTGATCGACCGGTCAGTGTCTCCACACAGATTTGTGCCGGTCGCATTTACACATGTGCACCACACGAGGGCAGCAGCAGCAGCGCAAACACAGCCCCACACTCACTGTTTAAGCGTTGTTTCCTATTGTACTACACTTGTGCACTTGTTTTCACTAGGAATCGTTAATAATTGCTCTTTATTTTATTTAGGGTTTTTTTTGAAGACAACATTTGTCACATTAGTGCACAGTTTAATGTTCAGATGTAAAAGTTTCCATTAAACCCTTTGTACAGAAACGCCCTCTATTGCTAATCAACATTAATTAGTTAATAGCGTCAAATTATTTGATCAAAAAGCCCTCAACACCACCTCATATGTCTCAGTAGTAACACCACTACACACACACTGACTTTCAGCCCCCTGCTCGGTACTGACTGTTTACACCTGGAGCAGGACGACATTTAAACTCGGACATTTAAACCACAACAGACTGTAAAATCTCTTCAAACTCTGTCTTTAAAAAAAACACAGTCTCAGGAGAGAGGCGCCGCACCGGTGAAAAGCTCCAAAAGATAATCCCTTACTCACCACGCCACAGTAAACGTGCCTTTATTTCCTGAGTAACGGTAACGCACTGTTCTGGAGCTCCTAGCGCCCAGGCAATGGTAAGTTTTGACGTAAAGTCTTCGTGAATTTAAAGTTGAGGGCGTTCCTTCTTAGATTCAGTGCAGCTGTGGACCAATGAGCGGCTGCCGGCTGTGAGCGGGGTCCTATTCCCTGGGGGAGGGGTGCGCTGCTGGACGCCGCTCTCCACAGGGATTCGCTCACAGCTCTGAGGGGGCGGGTCAGAAGTGATTGACACCTCTTTAAACCAATAGCAGGGACTCAGACGAAGACAAAGAGAGTCGATGTGTCGAGATCACTCACTCTCTCTGGGTCTGGGAGAGAGAAGGAGCGCCTGGGAACATATTTTCGAATGAACTTAAATTTACTTGTTATCGCAGAACAACCAAATAAAACCTTTATGTTTGGTGAGAGACAAAGTATTACTATAGTTTGGGTACTTTGAGGTACATACTCAGTTCGTTACTTATTCGCCAGTTTCTTATTCGGACTCTGTTCCACTTTTAATGGTGCAGTAGTTGCATTCTGTCGCCGCTAGATGGCAAAGTACGAACACACCTTCCATAACATGGAAAATTACACGTTTAGCTTAATTCCGTGGATATTATCTATTTATTTTCAAAGAGTCTCAAAAATCTGAAAGTTTCACTGAAGACACAATATAACACACTATTAATGTCCTGAAGATGAAGAAATTTAATTGTAGAATTTTTTTATAATTGCCCTATAAACAGCATTGGAGATGATAGAATGTGTGGAGAAATTGCGCATTTGGCTTAATTCATTGGACATTATTTTTTACTTTTTAAGTGTCTCAAACATCTGAAAGTCTTATTGAAGACACAGTGTAAAAGACTCTCAGAATCCTAAAGATGAAGAAATGTCACTGTGGAACTGCTTTGTCATGGTCCTGTGAATATAGCACATGACATGATGAATATGTAGAAACATGAACTGTGGAGTAAATGTCCTATGGCATTGTTATTTTTTAATTGTCAGATTATCAAGAATCTGATATTGATTTTACAGAAGGTGTCGTACAAATATAACATCCCAAAGTGTAGAGTTTAATTCATAAAGGTGTGTGTGTTTAAACACTGAATGTCAATGTGTATATTCACGATGCCTGGTCATTCCCAATATTATTATATTCTTATTATTATGCCATTTTATAACATAATGTTATGCCATTTAATTAGTCTGGTTGCCTGGCAACATTTTAACATAAAAGAGAGCCTTAAATATGAATAACAATGTGTAAAAAAGCACAGAAAAAACTGGGCAGCTGGACCCATGAGGCTCAACAAGGCAAAGCTTTCAAGTACAAGGTCTAAAGGCCAAGCCCATGTGTGGATAGACATTACATCCCACACAGTCAAAGTACCAAGAGGAGAATGTACACATGTAACATTAGTTAATAGGGGGTGGGTGTAAGTACACACTGAGTCTGAGGGAGTTTGGGCCAGTGAGGCTTCACAAGGACTAACTGACTTTGTGTCTATTTACAGAGTAAGAAAAATGAGAGGAGGTTTATTTAAAAGACATTTTTGACCATAACTATTGAGAGCTGGTCTTAATCACGATAAATAACTGTGTTCATACGTTCTCATGTCTCGAGCTGTGAAGACTATGATGAAGATTTTGAACACGGTTTGTGAGAAACTTCAAAAGTTGGTTCATAAAATTTAACCCTTTGATACTCGTGACAGTTACGCCCAGTGATGATGTCATCGTCTGAGTGTTTGACACTGTTGGTCTCTGCTGTTTTAAACCTGTGTTGGTTCTGCTCATCTATCGTGATCTGTGTGTATCTGACCATAAAGCTGTGTTCTTTGATTTTCCACTCTCACGTCAACAGCGAGGGCAGCGTCAATCAACGCCAGTTTACATTCCAGAGCCTTAAAAACATCAGTCCTCCTGCTGTTATGGAGATGCTCAGTCAGAGTCCGGTACCTGATTGTTCAGATCCTGATTTGCTAGTGACCCACGACGACGAGACACTGTCACATATTTTAAACCACTTGGCACCTCTAAGAACAAACACGCTTGGCTCCATTTCCTCAGCCTGCTCCTGTGGTGGAGAAAATAAACACAAGTGTTAAGAACTGAACTCTAACAGAGCATTTACAATCAGAGAGTAGTTTATTAACCTTAAGGTGGTCCACACACAGTAGCACAGAGCACTATGTGAATGAGGACAGAGAGGATGTTTTCACAGAGGGTTTATGAAGGTAGTTTATACGTCATAAGCATGAGATCATCACTCTAAGTCTCTGCAAGCTTCGTTTCCTTAGAGACGTCCCAGTTTGATAAACAAGATGGAGGACAGAATGTTTTGTTTCTGATAAAGCACTGACCTCGAGACTAACCCGACATTCACTTAGTTTCTGAGTTCTGTTGACGATTAGAAATGAATATAGAGACAAAACAAGCACAGGGTCTTTAACAGAGACATAAACACTTCCACTACAATCCCCCCCTTGTCTCTAAGGACACTGAGAACATACAGAAACTCTAGGATCTGCACAAGGAAACTCACATTACTGCACACAGAGGTTAAAAGAGGAGAAAATAATGTATAAACGTTTAATACAAGAACTGAACATCAGCTGTTACATGTTAGACTTTCTGCACCAGTTTCATAAATTCTCATTAAAAACAGTAGTAAAACATTGTAACAGTCATCACATTTAAACTGAGTGATTTGTTTGTTCAGTTTCGATACAGGAGGTGGTTTTAAAGAGTTCTGTCTCATAGAGGAACCTCTTAGTGAAGTGAAGAAGATGGACTGAGAATGGAGAATGGGGATTAAAATGTTCCTGAATGAATTTGCTGGTGAGATTATAACTAATTTGTGTCTAAACCCATCCACGCTTTATTTACTTCATCAAATGTATTTTCAGAAACTGAAGATTCAAAAGGATCAGTGCTGGAATGTGGCGTTAGTGAACACACAGTGCATGTGTCATGGTCATTACCAGTTGTCTTCACTGTGAAGTTCACATATCGCCAGTAAACATTTTGACTGCAGTCTATGAACCTCTCTGTAGTCTCAGGTTTTCTTCCCTGCGTATTTTCACTGTCATCCAGATGGACGCTGTCAGGACGATGCAGATGAAGATGAGTGCTGTCACCTTGCAGAGGTTGAACAAGACGTGAAATTGTCCTGCCATGGTGAATCTGTGGTGTCTGTTCTGGGGCTGGGGCTCTTTTACAGTGTGAGATGTGGACCCACGTGTCCCTCTCAGCAATCTTCACTGCGGTGTGAGTAGTCAGGAGCACCTGGAACGGTCCTTGACAGCGATCCACTTTCCAGTTCGCCCTCCTGTAGACTTCAGTCAGGATCCAATCCCCAGGCTTCACCGTGTGTCCTGTAACTGCTCGGTAGAGACTCTCTCACCCTCATGTGCACATCAGACAAAACAGAACACAATGTTGCACGGTATTTTTGCATGTGATCGTCTTCCAAGGCCAGTGTTTCTCTTTTGGAGCACATCCTGTATTTGGCGGACGGCCAAACATTATCTGGAAAGAGGAGAGTTTGGTCCTGGACCACACTCTTTGTCTCAGACTCGTGCACACACCAGCGGCAGGGCTTCCACCCGATTTAGCCTCGTTTCTGGACACACTCTGATCAGGTGTTGTTTTATTGTGCCATGTGCTCTTTCTACCGCCCCTGCACTCATAGGGTGATAGGCACAGTGTTTGTGTAGTGGCATGTCAGTTACTTCACTGATGTGTGTTAAAATGCTGCTAACAAACGATGGCCCATTGTCAGATGAGGTTTTCCTAGGAACGCCGAACCTAGGGGCAGTTTCCCTCAACAGTATTTTTGCTACCGTTAGTGCGTCTTGGTGAGAAGTGGGGAAAGCTTCTACCCGTTTTGAAAACACGTCAACGATCACAAGCTCATATTTCTTTTTCAGACGTGGTGTTAATTCAATAAACTCCATTTGTAGGTGATCAAAAGGCATGTCAGGTTCTGGATGTCCATGTGTGTGTTCATATGAAACGGCTCCTGTTGAGTTCACCTTCAGACGGTGAGACACTTTTTTGAAAAATGTTGTGAGTAATTTGAGAAGCCTTTTACAAACCACTGTTGATTTACTGCGTCTACCGTTCCTCCCCTCGAACAGTGCTCCACTCCATGGGCCATTTTCACAAAGTAAGGAAAGCAGTAGGAGGGTAGACATGGTTTGTTGTTTGGTCCCAACCAGATTTTCCCATTAAACGTACGCCCTGAGTTTCCCATCTTTCACATCTTTAGCTATTCTGGTTTTTGAATTTCCTCAGGTGTAACATCCTGAGGTTCAACAATGGGGGCTTGTATTAAAAACACCCCAGGGTCAGACGCTGCCTTCTTAGATGCAGCACCTGCTCTCGCGTTCCCCAATGCTCCTGGGGTTTTATCACTTGTGTGTGCGCGAACATGTGCTACTGCCACCTGTTTTGGTAAAAGAATGGTGTCCAGAAGTGCTGACACTAGTATGTGATGTGCAGGGGCCTTACCTGATGATGTTAGGAAATGTCTTTGTTTCCACAAGGTCCCAAAGCTGTGAACAGCCCCGTAACTGAACCTGGAGTCTGTGGAGATGGAGACTGCCTTTTCTTTGGCTAGTTTTCATGCCTCAGTCAGTGCAACTAGTCCAGCAGCCTGTGCTGAAAAACTGGAAGGTAGGCTGCCTGTAAACACAGTGTCTGTTAGTGTAACAACAGCAAACCCTGTTTTTGTCACGCCTTTAGAGTCTTTGTAGCTGGATCCATCTACACAGAGGATTAAATCAGGATTATCGAGTGGAACATCTTTCAGGTCGTGGAGAGCAGACGAGGTCCAGTGTGTGCAGACGGTCATGGGGCTCCCCGTCCTGTTCTGTGGGAAGGAGAGGAGCTGGGTTCAACACTGTACACCTTTTTACTGTAACATTTGGCATTTCTGTCAATAACGTGTGATATTTGAGGCACCTGGCTGCACTGAGGTGTGATGTCTGTTTTTCCAGAAAGATCATGGACACTGCGTGTGGAAGGTGTAGGGTGATGTCTGCACACCCCACTATCTCTCTAGAAGCTAAGATGGCCTTCTCTGCTGCTGCTACGGCTCTTAAGCAGTAGGGATAGCCCTGAGCTACGGTGTCTAGCCGCCCACTGGTTGAAGTTTGTTACCGTGTTCTTGTAAGAGAACAGAAGTCATGGAGCCTTGTTTTTCATCTACAAATTGTTCAAAAGGTTTGTCTGGATCAGGCAGAGTTAACACTGGTGCGTTCTGAAGGGCTATTTTTAGATTTACAAACGGCTCCTCCCCTTCAGGGGTCCAGGTTTCTTTGGACGAGGCTGTTAGACTCTTTTTATGTGCCGTGTCGTGTCGTGGAGCAGAGGTTTGTGCATAATTTGGAATCCACATTCTGCAGTATCCAGTCAAACCTAGAAAAGAGAGGAGCTGATTTTTTGTAGTTGGTTGTGTGCGATTTCAGAGACTCTTTCTGCACACAGTGACTTTCCCTTTGCTGACAGATCATGTCCCAGATGTGTGACTGTTGGTTGCACAAGCTGCATCTTGTCCCTCTCCACTCTGTGGCCATTCTGTGCTCGGAAATGAAGCAGAGAGACAGTGTCAGTTACACATGTGTTCTGATCAGGAGAACATCTCAAAAGATCGTCTACGTACTGTAGAAGTGCACTAGGACCTGGGAAAGAGAGCTTAGCTCAGTTACCCCTCAGGGCTGTACTGAAAAAAGATGGTGACTCAGCGTATCCTTGTGGGACACGTGTGAATGTGTGTGATTTCCCTTGAAAAGAGAAAGCAAACCAAAACTGAGAGTCTTTGTGCACTTTCAGACTGAAAAAAGCATTTTCCAAATCTATCACTGAGAGCCACTGTGAATTTTCTGGGTCCTGACTCAGAACAGTGTGTGGGTTTGGAACTTCTGGTGCTCGAGCACGAATAGCCTTGTTTACTGCTTGCGAGTCTTGAACAAAGCCCCACTGCTCTGGTTTTTCCTGGAGCCGTTGATTTTATTACAGGCCAAACTGGAGATCTACACGGTGAGTCCGGACATCCCATAATAATCCCTCTCTCCAACAGACTGTTCAAAACAGGGGTTATTCCATCGATGGCCTCCTTTTTCAGAGGATATTGAGCTGTGCACGGCCTGTAGTCACTTTCTGGAGTGATTATTAATTCTGGAGCTCCTTTCATAAGACCATCATCATATTTGTCTTTGGACCACAGCCAAGGTTCAATGGCGTCTAGAAAATCTGCTTCGTTACTGACGCTGATTTGTTGAGACAAAAGAGACCCTTCAGCTCAGGCTGAGAATGACACATTTACTGTTGTTCTGTGTGTTTTTGGACGTCTTTGAATATTCCCAATGTTCAGTTTCACTCGGCTGTCAATCAGTGATTGTTAAACAAGTTAAAATGAAATTTGACACGTCTTTCCTTTGTTTATTTTTTCCCTTTGCTGAGGAAATGTGAGGTACCTCCCCTCGAAACCACTGACTCTGATCTGAGGTTAAATTTACTGCACAGTCCGTCCACTGCTCTCCAGTAAATAGAGTGGTTACAGAGACTAACACACTGTCTCTACCTTGGGACACACACATTTGTTCCACATCAACAGGCCAGGTCTCCACACTAGCAGTGCAGTGCACATCCCCTGAGGTTGTGACGTTATCGTAATTAAATGTTGCCCGTAAATGATTTAAAAAGGGGAACCACAGGTTTGATTTTTCTAACTGCCGTCCCATCCACACGTGTGTAAGATCGGATGGAGTTTGTGGCAAATGTAACATGTCCATCTCAACACCCTCCTTCCGTTCCGTTTTCGTTCCTAATTTACACATTAGGTCCCGAGCTAAAAGATCCACAGGGCAGTTTGGTGATAGAAGGAAAGCATGTTTCAGGGCTGTGTCACTTCCTGCACGGTGACACCAAAGATCCTCAGTGTAAGAGTCCATTAAAGGAGCTCCACCCGACCCCAATACAGATGTTTTCCTCCCTGATAAACGTGGGTCGGGTGTAAGGCCCCTGTTTTTATGATGTGTGTGTGGTGTGTGTTCTGATCCCTGTGTGATTCATGCCTCCTCTCCCTCAAGCTGTGTCTCTCTCGCTGCTGGTTCTCAGGACGATTAACAGCAGCGTGTCCCACTTCTTTACAGTTGTAACTCTTGTACTGAGAGAAGTCTCTGAAGCCAGTGCCACCTCCTCCACGTCCTCCACCTCTTCCTCTGTCTCCTCTGAAACCAGCTTTTGCCGCCTCCAGCGCCGCACACTGCAGTTGGTGCTGCTCCTTTTCTCTCTTCTGTTGTCCTCTCTTCACTTCCTCATTCAGTCTTTTTTCGACGTGTAAAGGCCAGGACGGTCTGTAGTCGTCCTGTGTCCACTTCCACACAGTCGTCTCTCACCTTCGTCTGAATGTCGGATTTCAAACCACTCATGAAGCGTTCTTTTAAGTGTCTTTCCCACGGGCTCATGTCGTTTCCGGGACAGTCGGCGGGTCTCTGAAGTCCGGAGTGAGCTTCGAGGAGTTGTTCCAGTTCATGTAGATAATCAGCGACAGTCTGTCCTTCTTTCTGCTCGCACTGAGACAGTTTGTCCAGATTCAGTCTGAACTGGAGACGCTGCTTCGATCCTTGTACAGAGGGCAGTCACTGAGACTTGAGAGGGTGATCCAGGGTGCCCCCACTTTACTGTACGTCTTCGGGAAAAGGAAGATCCCCTTGTGCTTTAGTCCATTCCAGTTTCATCTTGTGTCCACATACTTCTGTCAGTTCATTCACAGAAGGTCTCCACCCGGTCACAAACTTCGGTCCTCCCTCTGAAATCTGAAAACATAGTCTGCTCCATTAGGCCCCATCACCTGGAAACTCTGCGTTTGAAGCGAGGTGCTCGGTCCCTCTGGGCTTTTCCTGAGGTGCTGCAGTGGGAGGAGGTCTTGCTGCTTTCTTTTTCCTGCTTCTTTCCTCCAGCTCTGATTTGCTCCTCCAGGACTTTAGCACGTTGCTGCAAACGTTCAAACTCTTCATCCTTCTGCTGATGGAGGAGGATTCCTCTCGTCTTCATCCCTTCTACCACTTTGGGTTGAGCTTGTGGTGTCTGGGGAGTAGCTGAGGTTAGAGGAGGGTTGATAACGGCTTCATCGCCAGCGTTCTCTTCTCCCTCTTCTGCTGTTTCATCTGCGTCATTATTGAGGAGGAGGAGGAAGAGGAGGAGGAAGAGGCCAATCATCCAGGGATTCTTTCTGCAAATTCAAAAACTGACCACAGATCACTGTTTCTTTTCTCTTTAATGTGAGGTGTCTGATGTGTGTTTACGCTCCTGGGTCTTTTCCTTATCTGCCTCTTTCTGCGCTGCCTTTCTCCACTCTCCATAAGCACATGACACTCTGGTTTCCATGGGAACTCCTCTGGTTTGTGTTTTATTGTGTTACTATTACAGTGCTCTTCAGCTTTATCAGACCTGTCGTGTTGAGCTTGTGATTGTTGTTTAAAGTCGACTAGTTCATTTCTATTTAACGTCCCCTCGGGGGGAAAGTGACAGTATTTTTCCACTCGTCTGATTGAACGCAGCTGTCTGGTTCCCTTTGTTTCAGGCCTCTATTAATTCACCAAAAGGAGGGTCATTGCAGTGCACTATTGGGGCTGGGGAAGGTTTCCCTTTCCCTCTCTTTGAATGACTTTGACCCATTTCTGAGATTCTTGGAGCGACCAATAACTGAATCCCTTCACACAGACAGTGTTCTACAGACGTCACACGTATAAACTCCTTCTGAAATGAAAGATACTCACCAAGGAACTTTGAAAATAAAAAAGTTCAACCCCCAGGTTCTGTCCTGAGTTTCAGCACGTCAGGGGACGGGAGGTCGGTCCGTGTCCCGTTCCTCAAACAGTGAGATGGGGTTCAAGGGGTGATCAGTCCCTTTCCACTGGAAACGATCCCCCCTCCGAGACAGTGTTCAATATCCTGCCGACAACGACACACTGTGGTGGAGAAAATAAACACAAGTGTTAAGAATGAAACGTCCTAGAGTCTGTTCTGCTCTAATCACAGTTACTCTGTCCTTCACAATAAGAACATCACTGCTCTCCCTCCTCCTCCCTCCAGCTCTAACAGAGTAGGAGTGTATGTGGACTGTCCGGCCGCACTCTGTCCCTCTACAGCGTCTCCACTGACACACACACACTCACACACTTACACACACTCACCACCACATTCACTGAACCCCTCTGTGCTGGGTTTAGGCTTTTTTCAGACTCCTCATTGAGATTGTGTCACATAAAATAGTGCTGTGTGTGATCTATTTTTAACTGAATCTGTAATAAAGTCTGTCTTCTACTGCATCTCCACACACACACACACTGACTTTCAGCCCCCTGCTCGGTACTGACTGTTTACACCTGGAGCAGGACGACATTTAAACTCGGACATTTAAACCATAACAGACTGTAAAATCTCTTCAAATTCTGTCTTTAAAAAAACACAGTCTCAGGAGAGAGGCGCCGCACCGGTGAAAAGCTCCAAAAGACAATCCCTTACTCACCACGCCACAGTAAACGTGCCTTTATTTCCTGAGTAACGGTAACGCACTGTTCTGGAGCTCCTAGCGCCCAGGCAATGGTAAGTTTTGACTCAAAGTCTTCGTGAATTCAAAGTTGAGGGCGTTCCTTCTTAGATTCAGTGCAGCTGTGGACCAATGAGCGGCTGCCGGCTGTGAGCGGGGTCCTATTCCCCGGGGGAGGGGTGCGCTGCTGGACGCCGCTCTCCACAGGGATTCGCTCACAGCTCTGGGGGGGCGGGTCAGAAGTGATTGACACCTCTGTAAACCAATAGCAGGGACTCAGATGAAGACAAAGAGAGTCGATGGGTCGAGATCACTCACTCCCTCTGGGTCTGGGAGAGAGAGGGAGCGCCTGGGAACATATTTTAGAATATTTTAAATTTACTTGTTTTATCGCAGAACAATCAAATAAAACCTTTATGTTTGGTGACAGACTATTTTAAACGTTTGATCACTTTGAGGTACATATTGTCTATTTTCAGAAAATACCGAAAACTGCATCTGTGTAAGAATGAGTGTTTTAAAATAAGAGCGGTATTTCCAACGAGGGCCACAGGGGGGCAGTGTGAGCCCGCAGCGCTTTACCTCCTCTCCCTCCTTTAATGATTTTGCTGGTAGTTTTGTGATTTTAATGCTGTTTTATTCTATGAAATTAGTCACTTGATAAACCACAGTGTAAATAAATATTAATCGTTTTAACACAAACTCAGAAAAGAAATCAGTGTCTCACTGTTAACAGCAGCAGTGTTTAATAATTCTTCAGTTTAATTCTTGCTGTAATTACAAACTTTTATTACTATTTTTTATTGTTGGGATTAAAACCATGAGCCTGAAGGTAAACGTGACACAGGGGGTGTTTCTACAGCTGTAGTGGCTATGACTCCAGAAGTAGAGGGTGAGGAGGAAGAGGCTGTCAAGAAAAAAAGCTCTGTGCCTATTACGTCCACTAGGGGTTGGACATAATAAAAAGTTTAATAAATTATTTAAAAAAAAAAACTGGCCGACTCAGCCTCAGACCAAAGTAACTCTTAAATAAAGTCACCAAAAACAAAGAAACAGATACTGAAGGCAATAATTTATTGTTTTTAGTGTTAAATATTGCCTCATGACAGCTTTAAAAGCTTCTTAGAAAACAGGATAAAGCTTCAGGGGGAGCACAGGCCAAAATAACAAACAATGACTAAAAATAAACCAATTCCACCAACTAAACTTAGAGAAAAGAAAATACAAATATCTGCCCTGTCTACTCTCACCAAAAGTTGGATCAAAGAGAAATGCACCACTTTTTAAATGCTCAGGGTACAGTACATTTAGTGAGTGTCCAGTTGAAGTAGATGTTGTAGTGCACAGTGAGGCTACTCTGAAAGTACTTGTGTCCTTCAGAGGTGAAACTGCGGTACACAGCGATACTGAACTGAACAGGCGTCCTGTGAGAGCAGAAGAACAACTTCGTACAGATCAACAACTTGTAGGAACGCTTCCAAGGGCTCTTCATCTTCAAAATCTGCAGGAACTTCAGAAAGCTGTATTTGAGTCTGGTTGCAGAGATGAAGCCCCAACTCCTGGGGTTCTGAAGTCCATCTCCTGGAGACAAAGAGGCAAGAAAAGACCTCATAAAAATGAAACTCTGAGTCTCCAGAAACTGACTCGCCTTACAATGTGCTTCAGAAACTACTCCTCCTTCCTAAAGGAGCAATGCTGTGGTCAAAAAGGAGCACTGACAGTTTTCACAGACGATCAAAAGAGGACACAGTGTATCTAGATGCTACAGGGAGTATTCTAAAAAAACAAAAAAACAATCCAGGTCCATTTTATGTATGAGATCGTGGAGAGAAACCAAAACAAAGGTTGTCCTCCTTTCCCTGTCGCAACTGATGTGTCATGTGATCACACCACTGCTTCTGTTCTTTATTTTCTCAGTGTGTTTCAAACGGATCGTGTCAGACTTCATGGACACAGGAATATAAACCCAATAATGATTGTAGGTGATGGTCCACATGCAGACAATATCACACGTTTTTTGCCAAACAACCCTCAGCCATTTGCTTGTGAAATACTTCAAAATAGTAACTGGAAAAGGCACCACAGAAGACTTCAGTCACTGTTCTTCATCGCTGTCTGAGCCACATCATGAAGAATGTAAAGACCCTATGGAAATAAACAGTTAGTAACATTGTGTTTGTTTGTTATTAATGTGTATTAGTCTGTGTAACTGACCTGTAATATGTACATTATAACAACTCTAAACTTTCTATTCCTCAGTCAGTGCTCCCAGTCACTACAAGTTGTGTGTGCATATATTTGGCCTCCTGACATCAGCACAATGGCAGAATTAGACGAGGTGCTTCTCAGCTGCACTGTACTTTTCTCAAGTCCATGCAGTTCTGAAAATGTACAGAAGCACTTCACTGACCTCCAGGCACTGCTTATGGCCTTTGGAGAATCTCCTGTCAATGACAGCAGCATTGTTGCCGAGGACCTTGAGGTAAAAACCTCATTATGATTTTCATTAAACTTCTCTCTTTACCCTTTTCCTCAATCCGTAAATATGTGATTTATTTTATAGGTCACCGTGAGTCAAACACCATTTCAAACACATTTCAAGAATCTCATCAGCAGCGCACCTCTGGACCAAGAAGGAGACCCTAATGTTTACTGCTCTAGGACATTCACCTCTTCCTTAGTCACTTACGTCTCGCCCCAGGCAGCTCTGTGGACAGGTTTGACGCTGAGTGGGTGATTCATTCAGGTGATTCCAGTCTTAGTTCATGCACAGAATGTACATCTGTGAAAAAGTATATCTCACAACGAGGAACATTTCAGGAACATGGTGTTATTTTCGGTGACCTGGGGAGGCGTGGTGAGGGGCTGTTTATCAGCAGTTCTCAAAGAAATGTTCCAGAATTTCAATGAAGACCCTCCAGGTGAAATATACTTCAAGTGTTTCTCAGTTTAAAAGTATGGTCTGTATTTTACTAGTCGTGCTGCTGGCAATAATCTGATATATTACAGTGAAACACGCCATTGATCTTCAGAACTTCACCAAAGACGACAGAACCCAAGGAATCATGGAGAAGAGCCAGTGGGAGCTCAAACAAAACACGATTCAATAGACAACGAATAACAAGACGTGATGACTCTGTGAGAAGTGATCAGGACGCCCATGTTGCCCTTTTAAGGGAATGTGGTGATGCAGAACGAACCACGAGGGAAAAAAGTGAAAAGGTTTGAAATAAAAATACACACAAACACATGATATAATATAAAAGATAAATATATATTAATTGAATGTAAATATTAAATTATTAAATAGGATTTATCAGACTCTGCTCAGACAGTCATTTAAGAGTTATTTAAAGATCTGTTTTTCATCTTTCCGGACGTCTACAATAAGACAGTATTCATATGTAACAGTGATTGTATATTTTTATCTTTAAACCGTTATGAATGATTGTATAAGTATTAATTATTAACACCACACTTAGTGCAAAAAGATAAACACGTGCAGCACAGAGAAACCAAACATCTGTATTTTAATTACTATTAATGTCATTATCTAGGAGCAGAAAATACAGAAAGAGGTGTGGAAACAAAGAGAAGGGAATCAGAGGGGAGTCTGTGTCACGCCGATGAAGTAGACATTTTTGTACAAAGTGAAAAATATAAGAACCAACAGTGAGTTCATGAATTAACACCTGATAGTGTTTTATTTATTCGTTTTTTTTTAAATGTACAATGTTTTAGATAAAAATGATACAAGATAATGATTAAAAATTATTAGGTAATTGTTAAAAATGTAGTGAGAACCAAAAAACAGTTATTTTGAATGTTTTAAAGAAGTCTTCAAGAACAAACAGCACACATTTGAAAGCAGAAGAACCAGTGGACGATGAAAGGGATGAGGACCTCATTTATAAGCGGCCGAGTACAGCACAGGAGCCTTTTTATAGCTCATAGTTTCATGGTCATATTATTTGGACAAAATGTAATAAACACTCTACTATTTGTGTTAAAACTCTATTGACTTGTGCACTGACGTGTAGTTATTTATTTACTGACATGACTTTTCCAGTTTAAAACAGAGCACTAAATCCCCATTGACTTGTGCCTCGCCTACAGCTGACATTCAGGAAACAGCATCAGTGACAGTGAGATAACCACATATCACCACATTAATAATATATTATTCTACAACTGACACTTCTTTAGTTTTTTAAACAATGTCTGTCTTCAGAATTATAATAAGTTTTCACAAAGGAAATATCTGAATGTGAACTAATGCATATTTCTATATGATTAATATCCACAGAGTCATCCCATGACATCAATGACATCTACGCCATCCACATCTTATGAGCCTCTAACTTCAGAGCGTGAGCCGAGACACAAACAAGTTCATGAAACAAAAGAAACTGTTCCTTTAAAGGTGTTTATTTTATTCAGTCTGTAGCTCAGTACCTTCCAGTGATTCTAGAAGAGTAATAAAGGCTTAGCCACGAAACATTAAAACACTGTACCACTTTAGAATAGGACTACACTTATACACTTTTATTAACGTTTAACAATCTGTTTATTTATGATATTTATTGTGTTGTTAATATATTAAAAATAATTAATGATGTTATAAAACATAAATAGAAATGGCCTCTTTGCCAAATAGTGAACCCACATCCATCTGCACTGTTAGACCTCAGATCTTGCTGGATACTGACCTTACATTGTCTTCTCCATCAATCGACATTAAACCTATCAGCGTCAGCACAGATTTCTTAAAAATGGCAAACGTTTAATGAATAAACCACCAACAAACTCGCTTTTTATACATTAACTATAATGCGGTGTGTACCCCGACATAACAACACAATCAGCCAAATTCACATCATCAGGTCTTAGCTTATTCTTTATGTCGACATTTTCAATAAGTGCTCAGACATTTTCAGCATTAGGCAATAAACACAGGTCACTGCTGCTTTTTCTATCTGTGGGTCACAAATGATTATGAATTATATAATTATTATATTATTATTATAAGGTGTTTTACACAGGTTTTTAAAACATTTGTAAACCTTTATAACTGTGGTCTTATTTTAAAGTGATACCCAAAGCGTATTTATGTAGTGCTCTATATTTAAATAAAACTGCAACTTCAGACTTAATTCAGCTTCATTTAAATTACTGATACTGCACTTAGCTTTCAGTTCTCAGCGTTAACATTTATATGTTTTATATTATTTGTAACAGAGAGGTAAAGGAATGAAAACAAGAGCACGGAGAGAAAACCTTGGGCCAGTTTGGGGAAATCATTCACCGCAAGAAGTCATTCCAGCAGCAGCCAGATTGTCGAGACCAGTAATTATTCACCGTGATCAGTGGATTAGCATCTGGACCCGCAGACATGGCTAAGCAGTGATGAGAGAGAGTTAGCTTGCTTTTACATGGCACAGAAGTATAATGATATTGATGGCTTTCAGTCATGCCTGTTGTTCTCAGCCCTTCATCGTGGCAGTATTGTTGGTGCCCCAGTGAAGCCATTTGTGCAAGTACTGAATATTAATGACAACCACTGGATTACTGCGAGTGTTGCCGGCCCCAGGTCTAGGGGTGGCTGGGCCAGCAGCAAGGGACACACAGACCGAGCGGCACTGTGTATCCTTAGAGTCTATGGATCTGTGAATCTGTGAATCAGTGAAGAAACACGACAGCAGTGAAGAGCTTAGTCGAAGACAGTGCGAGTTTATTTCTGAACTGCGCATGCTCAGAGTCTAAATTTTAGTGTGTTCTCAATGCAACTCAATGGGATGAAGCGCCATCTAGGGGTTGAGTGGTGTAACACCATATCAAACAAATAAAAATGGCTTCAAAAGCTTTTAGAATGGTTCTGATGATTAAAATAATAAAATAAATGTGAGGAGGGGGTTGTCTGTGTTAAATTAACTGTAGATGGAGGCGATTTTCTAACCCTCTACACAAGCAACATTCTCTGTCAGCCAAATGAGGTGTGCATATATGACCGCTTAAATTCAGGAGTAAACAACAACACTAAACAAATGCTGTCACGGATGATTCGAGCGTCAGCACCTTGTTTCATTATCAGAAAGACTACTGTGCAGATTCAGCAGTCAGGGAGCAGTTGTGGACTTTTTGCCCTGGCCTTTGTAAAGGTGTTGTGTGACAGAGTTAGACCAGAGGAGTGCCTTATTGAGGAAAAACAAACACTAAGGCAAAGACTCTACAGAGGGATATTGGAGAAAAGGGTCCCAGACTGTGCTTACAAAAAAACACAAAGACAGCCAGAGAGGGATGCAGTAAAAGTATATGTTCACTGTGTCTGCAGGACTTCTCATAATAATGAAGTGATGGTGGAGTGCAGCAAATGCAGTTCCTGGTATCACCCCCCACTTGTGTGAGTGTCCCTAAGTGTGCACTGGACCCCACAGCAGAGGAGTGGCACTGACAAACCTGCATAGGTTAGTGTTTGAAAGATAAAAGGCAAACAAACGGTCCTTAATTTAGTTTGTTCTTCTACATTTCAGAGTCTTCTTTACATTTCAGAGTGTGGTGTTGGTGGTGGGTGGTGGGGGTGGTGTTTAACTTGAAACGCTTGGCTTGGATTTAATGAGTACTTTCAATTAAAACATTTCTCTTGAACATCTGATTTAACGTCTTCATTTAAGGCCCATGTTTAAGGAATTAATCAGTACCAGTTTCCACATTTAAACAGTGTAATAACTAAGCGTCACTGCCACAGTTACCTGGTGTGTGTTTGTTAAGAATAGGGCTGATTTTATTTGGTAAACTTAGATATTAGTGTTTTATGGAGTTAATAAATGTGATTATTTACTGATCAGAAACGACAGTTTGATATCCTACTGCTACAAACCCCTACAGAACTGACGTGACAATTATACCCTGGGTACATAAGGATACATCCCAGAATACTTCAGTGGGGTTTTCAAATCACAGTTTGATTTAACCCTGTAATGACGCACAAAACATGGATTTTTAAAAGAATTCTGAAGACAAGAGTTCAAAACTGCTGTGGTAAAGACACCAGCCAAAACCACCCCCTGTATCTCAGGATATGGTCTAAAAACTACAGTATTTTTTCTGGTAATAAACTGATTTAACCATTTTACTGAATTTAAAACATAAAAATACAAAACTGATTAATGTTTATTTATTCTTTTTTATATCTTTAAATTGATTAGTTTTTTTCAAAAAGAATTATTCATAAATGTGCCGCTCTATGACTCAAATATCATAGCGTGAAAACCAAAGACAATCATTTTCAAACTTTAAACACTGTTCTCCAGACTACAGTCATGATCTCTAGTGTCTTTTGAATTGAACGTTTTTTTACAGTGTTTAACGTTCTAATATAACTGTCATTTTCAGGAAATGTGAATCACTAACAGGAGTTAATTATTAACTGCTGTTACCCACAAACACCACAACTACACCATAATGAAACCCTATGAACATTGTACCTGAGAAAAAAGCTCCCTCGTAACACTACAGTTGTCTTTAACCATAATGTTTTGGGAAATTTGAAATATTACTATTCAGTTTGATTTAACCATTTCATGGCCTTCAGCATTCTTCAATTTATGGAACTGTGTTGTTATTTTTATGACGTTTGTAACGCTATTACTCCACATTCCTACAGTAAAAATGTATGAACATTATAATCTGGGTGCTCTAGAACATGTTCTTCAAGGCTGCAGTCGAGTGGTCTGGTAACAGTTTGATTTAACCCTTTAATAGCACTCATAATTGGCCATATATGTAAATTAAACATCATTTTTATGGGATTTGAAATAATATTACTCCACATTCCGACAGTAAAAGTGAATGTAAATTATACCCTGAGGACCTGAGAACATGTTCTTCAAGGCTGCAGTGGAGTGGTCTGGTAACAGTTTGATTTAACCATTTGATGGAATTTAATATCTGAGTTTTTTCAAGCCTATTACTCCTAATTCTTACAGTAAATACACATAAATATTACACTCTGTGAACCTGAGGACATGTTTCTCAATACAACAGTGGGATTTTCTGGTAACAGTTTGATTTTTAATTTTAAGAACTGAATTCCCTCCATTTTATGGACATTTCTGGAATTTTAAGGGTTTTAAACCGTTCTTTTAGCCACTCAGGTCTGTTTTTAATATTAACTGTAGTGAATTATGTGGAATTATGTTTTAAATTCCATTTCTTATGAATTTTCAGTATCTGCTCTTTTCTGCGAGTCCCCCCTCTCGCTCTCACACCTTCTACCGTAAACCGCGATGTAGACGCGCACAGGAAATCCTAGTGTAGACGGTGTTACTGCGTATTTGCGAAGTGCTCAGGGTGTGACCGCGGTACTGTAGCGCAATGCGGGGGAGCAGGCCGTGAGTGAGCCCCTTGAACGAGACGGACGCATTGAGAAGGGACTCGGTGATAACTTTCTGCCGAACAAGGTAAGGGCTCCAGCGCCAGTGGAGACTGCGGAAATGGAAATAGACCCGTTTTTTAAAGCTCCTATTAAATGGAGGAAGGAGCGCGTTGGGAGAAAAGCCAGTAAACAGGTCAGACTTGTGGAGGACTCAGACAGTGATGGCGGACTCTCTGATTCAGGGTGGTCCCTCAGTTCTCAGGAAGATGCTTTACCCACTGTTTATTCTGTTGATGACATTAATTATTTACTGAAGCGCAGGTTACTGACCATTTCTCAGATGGCCCACAGTTTCTCCACGATGTGACACACTTTAGAAAAGCCGGGGCCTTCACTGAACTGGAACTGTTTCGTCTAAAAAAGTTACTGACCAAATCAAAAAGGGAGAGTAACAGTGAAGTCTGATGCAGAGGTTCAGTTTACTGTTAATTGGGTTTTTTTTTTTTATGGAGCAGGTTTTCTTTTTATCTTTAAAATAATCTTAATGGAGGGGTTTAAGATCTTGACTCTGAATGTGAATGGTGCGAGGGACTGTGTGAAAAGAGCCAAAGTGTTTGAATTAATTAAACAGAAAAGACTTAATGTGGTTCTTCTCCAGGAAACACACAGTGATGAGGGCAATGGAGCAGACTGGACTAAGGAGTGGGATGAGCTCAGCATTTTAAGCCATAACACCTCTCTCAGTGGTGGGGTGGGGCTTTTATTTGCAGGAGTTTTATTCCTGTTCTTATGATGTTGAGGAAATTGTAAAAGGGAGACTTTTAAAAGTGAGAGCATGTTTTGATAATGATGTTTTTATTTTTATTTGTGTTTATGCACCGACTCTGGGGCCTGAGAGGGTGGTCTTTTTAAATGCACTTCAAGATGTACTAGAGAGCACCAATTTTAAATTTTGGGGGGTGATTTTAACTGCACTACTGACAGTTTAGACAGGAACCACCTAGAACCACGTCCTGCCTCTCACAGACGGCTGACTGAGATTGTGCTGGCCACTGACCTGTGTGATGTTTGGAGAAGCCTTCACACAGAACAGAGAAGAAGTGAGACCTAGCTGACCTCAAGAACTGGCGGCCGATTTCTCTGTTGTGCACTGACTATAAATTGCTCTCAAAAGCATTAGCTGTGAGGCTGGGAAAGGTTATGGAGCGGGTCATTTATCATGATCAAACGTACTGTGTACCTGGCAGGTCTATCTTTGATAATGTACATCTAATTCGGGCACTTTTGGATTTGAAGACTGGGTTCTTATTTCATTTCTGGACCAGGAAAAGGCATTTGACCGGGTTGAACACTGGTGTCTGTGGAAAGTCATGGAGAGCCTTGGGTTCAACCCTGGTTTCATGGCCATGATCAAGGTGTTGTACAGTGATATTGAGAGTGTACCAAAGGTTAATGGTGGTGTGTGCATCCCTTTTAAAGTACATAGGGGCATCAGACAAGGCTGTTCTCTGTCCGGGTTTCTCTACAGTATTGCCATAGAACCCCTCTTATGTAAAATCAGAGAACAGATCACTGGTTTTAAGATTCCTCACTGCAGCACCTCTTTCTGTGTGTCTGCGTACACTCTAAAAAGTCATTCTGGTGGCCTTTAGCCAATACTTAAATATATGCACTGCTTTAAGATAAAAAATGTAATTGAATGATTTTTGTAGAGTTTTTATATTCATGTGGTGTTTTATTGAGTTTTGGTAACATAAATAATATAAGTGTTGTTTCAACACAATTTCCTGACTAACCAGAACTCAATATATTCCATTAAATATACTTTATACTAAAAAGCAAAAATCATTTTCTGGCAACTCAGTTATTTGTATTGGACGCCATTTTCTCATTCATTTGCTTTCTCCCGCCCACTCGAACAAGATGGATTTTACCGGAGAAGGCTGCTTCAGTTTGCCCCAGGCACGTCTTGTTGTGGATAAGGCACAAAAAAAGCTACCAGGATGAGGGTTATAACCATTTTCATGATTCAAAGTGGTTTATTTTATTGGTGTGTTTAGGTTTTCCCGTTTTTCTGTTGTGTTGATGGACTGTGTTTGGTGGATATAAGCAGAATTAGTCGGCTAGCCAGCTAGCTTTGTTTAACTTTGTAAGAGAGCGTTACAACCGCCAAGAACACTTTTATGACCCAGTCGTACGATGCATCATTTAATTATGGAATATTCGAGGGATAAATAAGAATGTTAAGTTTAAATAAGTAGCACACATTGTCTTAAGCAGATGTAGACGTGAGTATTTTTATTCAGTAAGATTACTTGTTCTGCTGCACTGTGGCTTAATCTGCTCCTTCTTTTACTGATGATATCACCAGCTTTTGAAAACACACATTCAACCTAATACAAAAAAAAACAAACAAATGGGGAATGCTTCGAGAGCGTGTGGAACGTCCCATCACTAGTAACAACGAGCCTTTTAGGTTTTCTTTAGTTTAATAATAATAATAATAATGATAATAATAATGCATTTTATTTCATCTGTCACTCAAGGACACCTTACAGAAAAAAGTAGACAGTAGAATAAATAATAAAGAAACAAAAGAGTAAGCAACATTAAAACAAGTTAGAATAAGACAACACAACTGAGTCAGTCTTAAACAGGTGGGTTTTGAGTGTGGACTTGAATTGTAAAAGTGAGTTTATATTCCTTATGTCCGGTGGTAAAGAATTCCAAATCTGGGAGCAGATCGGCTGAAGGGGGTTCTAGTGATAATTGTACTATTCATTATATAAAGCTGTGAGTGAATGTGTGTGTGTGTCTGTGTTGCCCTGTGAAGGACTGGCGTCCCCTCCAGGGTGTATTCCCGCCTTGCGCCCGATGATTCCAGGTAGGCTCTGGACTCCCCGCGACCCTAAATTGGATAAGCGGTTACAGATAATGGATGGATGGATTATATAAAGCTACAAAAATTAATTGACAAAATCAGTGATAAAAAGCAGATATAATTTTCAAGTTTTTACTGATAATTATTTAAGAACACAGATATATTTCTCCTTTTAATCAGAGTGGCTTTTCTTTTGTGTGTGTGCAGTGTTTTTGTGGAGTGTGCTATTTTTGTGTGGTGTTTTAGTGGAGTGTGATGTGTTTGTGAGGTGTGTTATTGAAGTATGCTTTGTTTGTGTGGTGTGTTAGTGGAGTGTGCAGTGTTTGTGTGGAGTGTGCAGTGTCTGTGTGGTGTGTTAGTGGAGTGTGCAGTGTCTGTGTGGTGTGTTAGTGGAGTGTGCAGTGTCTGTGTGGTGTGTTAGTGGAGTGTGCAGGGTCTGTGTGGTGTGTTAGTGGAGTGTGCAGTGTTAGTGGAGTGTGCGGTGTCTGTAGTGTGTAAGTGGAGTGTGCGGTGTGTTTGTGGAGTGTGCTGTGTCTATGTGGTGTGTTTGTGGAGTGTGCGGTGCTTGTGCAGTGTGTTTGTGGAGTGTGCGGTGTCTATGTTGTGTGTTTGTGGAGTGTGTGGTGTGTTTGTGGAGTGTGCGGTGCTTGTGCAGTGTGTTTGTGGAGTGTGCGGTGTCTATGTGGTGTGTTTGTGGAGGGTGCAGTGTTTGTGCGTTGTGTTTGTGGAGTGTGTGGTGTGTTTGTGGAGTGTGCAGTGTTTGTGCGTTGTGTTTGTGGAGTGTGTGGTGTGTTTGTGGAGTGTGTGGTGTGTTTGTGGAGGGTGCAGTGTTTGTGCGTTGTGTTTGTGGAGTGTGTGGTGTGTTTGTGGAGTGTGCAGTGTTTGTGCGTTGTGTTTGTGGAGTGTGCGGTGTGTTTGTGGTGTGTTAGTGGAGTGTGCAGTGTCTGTGCGGTGTGTTTGTGGTGTGTTAGTGGTGTGTGCAGTGTCTGTGCGGTGTGTTTGTGGAGTGTGCAGTGCCTAGCGTAGCTTTAACTCTTCCTTATGTCTCCACTTCACATTTCCAGAGAGCAGACATTCAGAGCAGAATCTCCAGAGCCCAGCTGTGTGTCTCTGAAGAGCAACAACTCAATGTTTCGTCCTCCAGATTTCAGCAATGAAAGAATCAGTTCTGATCTGAGGTGAGACATGAACCACATTCTAGTGAGTTTTTGCATGACTCGCCTCAACAAGCAACCTTTTAATTATTTCTTGAGCTTTCTTGTGTGTGTGTGTGTGTGTGTCTGTGTGTGTGGTGTATTTGTGGAGTGTGCAGTGTTCGTGTGGCATATTGATAGAGAGTGTTTTTGTGTGGTGTGTTGGTGGAGAGTGCATTTTTGTGTGCCGTGTTGTTAGTGTGCGGTGTTTGTGGAATGTGTGGTGTGTTAGCGGAGAGTGCGGTGTTAGCGGAGTGTGTTGTGTTTGTGTGGTGTGTGTAGTGTATTGGGCAATGTTTTGAACTTTGTGGCTATTCATAGTGCGGTTTAGAGACACTGAAGGATGATGGGTAATGTAGTCTGGGGTCTCTTGACGGAACTGGTTGAAGGAGAGCTGGTGTACGTTAGTGTGTAGGTTGAGAAGTGAGGCAATACAGAAGCGGTTGCTCATGGAAGCTGGCCTAACGCTGAAGATAGCTATTGAAATAGCATTGTCAATGGAATTGGTGGCAAAAGAGGCACAGCAGCTAGGTGTTTCAGCCAGAGTGCATAAGTGACAGCTGGACATGATAGGCCGATGACAAAGCAGTGTTATTGGTGTGGTAAAACAGGCCATCTACCTACTGGATGCTGGGCAAAAGAGCTCATTTGCCATAAATGTGACAAAAAGGACCATGTTGAATAAGCCATTCATGAGTTCTAAGCACAAGAGTGGAACTCGTCGGAATAAAACTGAGAGTGGGAAACATGCAAATTTTCATTACAAAAAGAAGAATGTGCACTGTGTAAGAGAGACGCCTGTAAATAGCAGTGAAAGAGACACTAAGAATGCGCTGCCCATAAAGATACTGACAGTAAAGTGGGGCTATGGTGCCACAGTTCTAATAGAAGGGCATCACATAAGGATGGAAATGGATACAGGAGCTGCTGTCTCACTAATATCAGAAACACTTTATACAGAGAAGCTACACCATGTAAAACTGAAACATTCCAATATCCAGTTAAAGACCTACACGGGTGAGACAGTACCACTGCTTGGCAAAGCTCAAGTTAAAGTAGAGCTAAATGGACAGGAAGCAAGTCTGTTGCTCTATGTGGTCAAGGGGGACAATCCAGCACTTTTAGGAAGGTTGTGGCTAGAGAAATTGCGGTTGGACTGGTTAAAAGTACAATCAATATCAACTGAAAAATCTACCTTGACAACAGTGCTAAAGCGACACAGCTCGGTGTTCAAAGATGAACTGGGGTGCATGAAGGACATCAAGAAGAGACTCCAAGTAAATCCAGTTCATCAGCCAAGGATTCTTAAAGCAAGAAGAGTTCCATATGCTCTCAAGCCAAAGGTCGATGCTGATATTGACCGTCTGCTGGAACAAGGTGTGATTGTACACGTTTCCCACAGCGACTGGGCCACCCCTGTGGTTCCAGTCCTAAAACGAGATGGTTCAGTTCACTTGTGTGGAGATTTTAAGGTTACTGTTAATCCAGCGCTAGTAACTGAACAGTACTGAACAGAAGAGGGACACCGGAGACACCGGAGACACCACAGAGAACAGAACAGAAGTAAAAGTGAAGTGATGACAGATGAATGGGTTATAGTAATGTGAATGTAGTATAATAGTGATGTATGAGTCTGAGGAAGGAGGAGGTGGTCAGTGATTCTGTGTGAGTTAAAAGTAGGTGCAGAGTTAATTTGAGATAAAACAGCATGGCCAAGCATGATAGTGTACATGAGACAAGGACAGGATCTTGTACAGGGGCACACAGGGAACCACACAAAGGGAACAAATAAAAATACAGAGATTAGTGGGTTCATGGTAAAGAACGGGAAAAACTGTCCTGTGAAAAAGCTTCCACGGGTCAGGCAAGAGAACCCAGAAACAGACATCGTGTTGTCAGTTACCAGAAAGCTAACTAAAAGGGCTGTAGCTATGATCGTATGACAGGGTTAATACAGAACAATGATAATATGAAAACCAGCTCGAACACCAATATAGAAGGAGTAACCTGAAAGTGGGTGATTAACCAAAAGCTTGTTTGAAAGGGTAGGTTTTTAATCTAGATTTAAAGATCGAGAGTGTGTCTGAGCCCCGAACAGTAACCGGAGGCTATTCCAGAGTTGAGGAGCGTTGTGAGAAAACGCTTTTCCTCCTGCATTGTTTTTCTTAATGCGAGTAACTAAGAGTAGATAGGCATCCTGTAAACGAAGTGTGCGTGACCGGCGATAAGGTATGACAAGTTCAGTAAGATACTGTGGGCCTAAACCATTTAGAGATTTATAAGCGAAGAGCAGTATTTTATAGTCAATGCGAAATTTTACAGGTAGCCAGTGTAGGGACGAGTGAACTGGGGTGATATGGTTGAATTTTCTAGCTCTAGTAAGCACTCTGGCTGCTGCATTTTGAACTGAAGCTTGTGTAACGCTTTGCACGAGCTCCCTGCCAGGAGCAAATTACAGTAGTCTAGACGTGAAGTTATAAATGCATGCACTAGTTCCTCTGCATATTTTATCCTTAATTTTGGCAATATTGTGTAGGTGGAAGAAGGCGGTTTTGACTGTATTGGATGTGTGAGTATCAAATGTGAGAGTCGAATCAAAGGCTATCCCTAAGTTTTTAATGATGGTGCTGTGTTTTTCTGTTGAATTATCAAGATTAATAGCAGCGTTTCTGAGGGAATGTTTCTCAGTATCTGTGCCTAGTAACAAGACCTCGGTTTTATCAGAATTTAACATGATGCATCATCCAGTCTTTAATTTCAGTTAGACATTCTGTTATTTTACGTAGACAAGCAACATCATTAGGTTTGGCTGATACATACAGTTGTGTGTCATCAGCGTAACAGTGGAATTGAATCCCATGCTTACGGATTAGTCTACCCAGTGGCAGCATGTAGAGTGTGAATAATATCTTCCTCTGAAATAAATGGTATTGACAGGGAGTAGTTCCCACTTTGCTAGTATCTGCGTATATTCTTTTGAGGAAGACTTTGCTTACTTCGACTGCACTCAAGAACAAATCTGTGATGTACGAACCTAGAGATGTCCTATTTACACTTACCCACTAGAGGGCAGACTGCCACTAGGGCATCTAGGGATTCTGAATGTAACCAGAGTGGCAGTGGTTCAAATAAAAAAGTGAGAGAACCAACAAGAAGTTGTCCTTCTCACTCTGTGTATCGAGTAATAACTTAGAAATTACTTACTTACACTATAAGGGAGCAACATAACATAAACTGGCGATGAGTCATGTGTTTCAGAATACTTTGCATCGATTGGCTGTGAAAGTTAAACAAGCTTTGTGCAAATTTTGGACCGAAATGAACACCCGCGTGGCTAGCTAATGTGCTGATCAACTATAAGCCTTTGTGTTATAACTTTGTGTTAACATATAATCTTTTATGTTGCAAAATATGATTCAGAATCCTGGGACATTCATTCAAAAGGCATGGTCTTCAAGTCTTTGTAAATTCTATGTGATGTCACTACCAAGGTACAGGAAACAGCTAATCAGGAGGAGGAGAGGCTCCAATCTTATCCAATCGGTATTAAAGGTGGGTCTTCTAAACTCTGGTTAAAAGCCAGTGGCGCCAAATGCTCTCCCCTTCTTCCCCCTTGCCTCTTTGCTCGACTCTTCACTTCAAGGCTCCAGAGACTTTGGGCATTTTCTCTTTTAGCCTTTTTCAAGGCTAAAGAGTAAAATGACTCGGGTTTTTGAAATGACGCTGCAGGCTCCTCTGCAGGCGTCAGACTCTCATGGCTTTCCTAAACAGTCTTGGGCCCCTCAAACGTGGTCCAAATAGACAAAAGTCCGATATTAATTTTGTCCCTAACAGAGAACTATAGTAAACAGGGCTATATTTATTGCAGCAAGTATTCAACACCACACCCAGAGCATGAAGGAGACCTCTGACAAAGCTTCTGGACCAGTCACTACAAAGAAGATGGCCACGCGCACCCTCAGTATGACCTTCTGAGATGAGGCCCTGACCTGAGACCTGCTTGGACTGTCTCTCACAAGGCGGCAGATCAGCGATGATGAAGAATCCCCCAGACAACTTCAGAATGCCACCAGCTCCGACGGAGGGTTGCCATATCTGAAAATTTCGGGAGAAAAGGAATGCCCACATCTGCAATTCTCCAGGAAGTCGTGCCGGAAAGCACCGTCAGCGACATGCTCCCTGTCCATCTCCGGATACGTAATGTCACATGGTCTCATGTCTCTCATGGCTCTGGGTTGGTACTTTTCTGGGATAAACAATAGCCTTTCTTAGAACTTAGGGTAATTATAATAGAGAAATTCCCTCATATATTAATCTCCCTGTTCCCTCATGTATCGCTGTATTCCCATTCATTATATGAATATGTAATCAATATTGATTATTCTATTTTACAATTAATAAACCAGTTGTGTGATAAAACCAATCTTTGGTTATTTGTTTGTGTGTGCACTGTTCTTGTATGGAATTATAACTTCTAGTTCAGATTTAATTTCAGAGTCAAGAACCCACGGCGGGTCAATGAGCATAATTCATTAATAATAACTAATTCTAGCTAATTCTGCTGTATAATATGTAAAGATGGCCTTCTTGTCTAAGCTAAAATTAGACAGGTAAAGACACTACATATTATTTAATGGCTCCCAAACATGGAGTTTAGCAAAATGAATTAAATCATTCATTATTAATAAAATAATAATTAATTTTCATTGACCCCGTTATGTAGTGCTTATGCAACGTGTGCATAACTATTTCCACTACAACGGATACAAGGGCATTGAGTGCTTTGAGTTCATCTACAGTGTAAGTAATCCCAGAAAGACATATGATGGCTGGAATATATGGACATATGGATGTTTTCGATGAGTCTGGTGAGCAGTGGGCAACGTATATTGAACTTTTTTAAGCATTATGTGGTGGCTAATGACATTCACGAGGCTAAGAAAGTTCCAGTACTGTTCAGTGTGATTGGACCTAAAAAATATGGACTGCTTTGTAGCTTAGTAGCTCCCATGGCACCTGGCACAAAGACTTACGAACAGGTTGTGACTGTGTTTTAAGATCATTTCACACTGAAACTGCTTGTTATAGCTGAAAGGTTCAGGTTCCACAAGCGAAATCGGGAGAAGGAGAAACGGTATCAAAGTATGTAGCAGTGCTCTAGAAGTTATCAGAACACTGTGAGTTCAGGTCTTATCTAGAGGACGCTCTGAGGGACAGATTTGTTTGCGGATTGAAATGCAAAGCTGTGCAGAAACGTCTTCTGACGGAGGAAAACCTCATGTTCAAGAAATCAGTGGAACATGCAGTGTCAGCAGAGACAGCAGCATGCAACGCACAGCAGTTAAGTAATTCCCTGAAAGTAAATGCAGTGTTTTCGCAAAGTGAAAAATGCCGCCACTGTGGGAAGGGAAATCACAGTGATGATGACTGCTGGTACAAAGACCGCGAATGTCACCAGTGCGGGAGGACAGGCCATACGTTTCGAATGTGTAGGGGTAGATCAAAGGGCAGTCACGAAAGAGAACATAAACACAATGTTAGAAAGCCTGAACAGAAAAGCCATGCTCACAAACACAGTGTGAAAGATAGAAAGGAAAAGATCCATCACGTCGAGGCGAATGAAAGTGAAATTGAAGGAACGACAGCGGATAGTGACAGAGATTTTGGACTGTATGCAGTGTCTCAAAAAGGGAAATATTCACGCATATCAGTAGTGCCAACAGTCAACGGAAAGAAAATGGAGATGTAATTGGATACAGGGGCTGCAGTGTCATTGATTCCTTGGGAACTGTACAAATGAAAGCTGCACAAAATTCTTCTGCAAACCACTGATGTCATGCTAAAGACATACACAGGAGAGCCTTTGGTACCAGAAAGAGTCATTACAGTGTAAGTGAAACTGAACAAGCAGCACGCTGTCTTGCCACTGTATGTGGTGAAGGTGGATGCTCCATCATTGTTTGGCAGGGAGTGGCTGAGAGCCATTCAGCTGAATTGGAGAAACTTAAAGACGGTACATGCAATTGAGCATAGACAGACAGACAGCTTAGAGACAGTGTTAAAGAGACATTTCGCTGTTTTCTCCGATGAGTTGGGCACCATGACTGGAGTGAAAGCCAGGCTCACTCTAAGACCAAACAGTGTACCCAAATTCTGCCCCCCACGCAATGTGCCATATGCTCTTCGGCCGCGAGAGGAAGCTGAACTGACACGCCTCACTGAACTTGGCGTCATCTCACCGGTGGTGCATAGTGACTGGGCTACGCCAGTGGTGCCCGTGAACAAGAAGGATTGCACCGTGTGACTCTGCGGAGACTTCAAAGTTGCACTCAACCCAGCGCTCTGCATCGACAAATACCCAATTCCTCGTATTGAGGACTTGTTCGCTTCTCTCGCTGGAGGTCAGCGCTTCAGTAAGCTGGATCTATCCAATGCATATCTACAGATGGAAGTAGAAGAGAGCTCCAAGAAGTTGCTGACCATCTCCACACAGAAAGGACTCTTCTGCTTCAACCGCTTGCCGTTTGGTGTAGCGTCATCCCCCGCCTTATTCCAGAAGGCAGTGGACCAGGTGCTTCTCGGACTGACACACACTCACTGCTACCTGGATGACATACTTGTCAGTGGTCCTGACGAGCAGACACACCTGAAACCCTGGATGCAGTGCTCAGCAGGCTAGAGGAATACGATCTGCACATCAAGAAAGAGAAATGTCTCTTCTTCCAGGAGTCCGTGGAATACCTGGGCCACATCATCAACGCTGCTGGGCTCCACAAGTCACCAGAGAATGTACATGCCATCGTGGAAGCAATAGCAACAGGTGATTTAAGTCAACTTCGAACTTTCCTAGGAATGCTTAACTATTATAGACGCTTCATCCCTGATCGGGCCACTGTGCTAAAGCCGTTGAATGAAATGCTGAACAAAGAAAAGAAATGGCAGTGGACGTCAGCCTGTGCATTAGCGTTCCAGAAAGCTAAAGCACTTCTGATATTACAGGAGGAGCTCACACACTACAACCCCGAGTTGCCTCTCCTCCTTGCCTGCGACACTTCACCCCATGGGGTCGGAGCTGTTCTCTCTCATGTCATGCCGGATGGAGATGAAAACCCATCGCCAGTGCATCCAGCACTCTCAGCAAAGCAGAACACAACTATGCTCAGATTGAGGGGGAGGCGTTAGCGATACGCAAGTCTTTGGAATACGCAAGTTTCACCAGTACCTGTATGGCAATACATTCACTCTACTCACTGAGCATCGCCTACTTATAACCATCTTCAGTCCAGTGAAAAGCACACCATCCATGCTCCTGCTCTTTGCTCACAATTACACCATTGAGTACAGAAAAGGGGCCCTACATGCCAACGCTGATGGACTGTCAAGGTTACATATGTACCTGGTCGTAGTGGACGCACACTCCAAATGGCCCGAGGTGCACATCATGGATAGCACCACATCCAGCAAAACCATCCAAGTGCTTAGGGGACTCTTTAGTCACTATGGCATTCCACATGGTCCTGTAAGCAACAACGACCCTCAGTTCTGCTCTGAAGAATTCAGCATGTTTCTGAAAGCCAATGGAGTCAAACATTTGCTCAGCACCATACCACCCTGCCTCCAATGGCTTAGTGGAGTGATTTGTGCAAACTTTCAAGCACGCGCTGAAATCTTCCAGAGGAAATACACCAGTGCACCAGCGTCAAGATACATTCCTCCTGAACTACCGCAACACCCCCCATGCAAGGAAAGCCCTGCAATACTGTTCATCAGAACATCACAAGCTGCATTCTCGACTGAATTTCCTGAAACCAAGTGTGGCTGGAACAGTGCACCAGTAACAAGAGGCTCAACAGCAACAGCGCCAGCTACACTCTAAACAGAGACAGTTTGAAGTAGGTGAGTCAGTGCTCGTGCGTGATTATAGGAGGGGGGAGGATAAGTGGACGCAAGCTGTGGTGATCGAGAAGACCAGACCAGTGTCCTACAAGGTAAATGTGGGAACACAAGGGGTCTGGAAGCGTCATGTGGACCAGATGCTGACTCGGTCACAGTCAGACCCATCAGAGACGGCAGTGAGTCTTCCTGTGAGTTGTCCGCTGTCACTTCCTCAGACAATCACACCTGGTACCACACCTGACCCAAATACACCTCAACAGAAGGAGGATACTGATACACTTCCACACACACCACATGCACCATCTAAAACACCCACGACACCACAGTCCACAGAAATGACACACACCGAACGTTCAGAGACAACAGAGACTGTACGAAGATATCCGGTGAGGATCACACATCCGCCAGTACGTTACGAGGATTAGTGAACTTAAAAAAAAAAAAAAAAAAGTTGTTGAAGAATGTTGTTAAATTGTTCTGAGTTTTGAAACATTGAAGTGATTATAAGTCATGACATAATGTCTTGAGTTTGTTTCCTAAGAAATGTTTTGTTATTGACAACAAATCTTAGTGGGGAGGAGATATGTGATGTATGAACCTAGAGATCCTATTTACACTTACCCACCAGAGGGCAGACTGCCACTAGGGCATCTAAGGATTCTGAATGTAACCAGAGTGGCAGTAGTTCAAATAAAAAAGTGAGTGAACCAGCAAGAAGTTGTCCTCCTCGCTCTGTGTGTTGAGTAATAATGTTTACTTAGTTACACTATAAGGGAGCAACATAACAAAATCCAATTTCTGTATTCTTTTACCAGTCAGATCTCATTTACAGCACATTGTTGAGAACTATTATATTAGCATTAGCTAATCTGCACCATTGGTTTCAGTGATAAAGTACAAAAAAATCCAGGAAAAATAGACCCTCATCAAAAACAGACCATAAACAATGAAATCAGTTAACTAATAAAATATCTTCATGAAATCAATTACAATTATTCTTTTCTGATTTAAACATCAGATTAAGTTTCTGTGTTAAGATTCTGATGAGTCATTGGTTCAGGGGATGGACGAGAGAGCAATAAAACATTAATAAAGGTAGAGGGGGCATTTTTAAATATTTCAGTCATTTTTACAGAATAAACATTTTGCTGTTTTTATTTTTTAGAAACTATAAATGTTTTTATTTTGTCAATAATCATGATGTGGGTTTATTTAGTAAAAAATATTCTTCTTAAGGGCAGTGCGGTGGCACAGCAGGTAGTGTTGTAGTCACACAGCTCCAGTACCTGGAGGTTGTGGATTCAAGTCCTGCTCCGGGTGACTGTCTGTGTGCAGTTTGGTGTGTTCTCCCTGTGTCTGTGTGGGTTTCCTCTGGGTGCTCTGGTTTCCTCCCGTGGTCCAAAAATGGACCTGCATTCGTAGGTGGATTGGTGACTCAAAAGGGGCCGTAGGTGTGAGAGAATGTGTGAGTGTGTGTCGCCCTGTGAAGGACTGGCACCCCCTCCAGGGTGTGATCCTGCCTTGTGCCCAGTGATTCCGGGTAGGCTCCGGACCCATCACGACCCTGAGATGGATAAGTGCTTAGAGATAATTAATGAATGATATGCATCTTATATTCTAAAATGTAGATGAACTAATGCACTCATTTCCAAATGACAGGGTAATCCTGCATGCTCCCTACAGATATCCGTTATAAATCAGGGCACTATCCGTTATATATTCCTGAAAAACAAAACCTGGCACAAATTTTCTCATAAAATTCTGAGCTAAGACTTTTGTCTTATTCATAAAAAGACTGAAATTGTAGGTGGGTGTTTCTATTATACCTTTTTCTATTCACCTGCTTATAATGGAAAGATTCAAAGTAGCAAAATTTAAACAGTCTGTAAACTCTGGGCCCTCACATTCAGACTGTGCAACAGTTTCTTTCCCCAAGCTGTCAGCACATGGCTCTTTGTTTTGTTCCTGTATTCCTTGTCTTCGCCTTTGCTCCTCCCTCTTGTGTCTCCTTTGTATTGCTGCCCGCTCGTTATCTGTCCCAGGTGTTTCTTGTTTGTGGTTGTATGTATGTTTGTGGTCCTTGCTTAAGAGTATTGCTATGTTCTGGTTTGGTGTTTATAGTCTTTGTGTTTAGCCTCTCTGTATTGTTCATCCTCTGTGTTTAGTGTTTAGCCATCTCGTTTAGCCCTTGTGCTTAGTATCTAGCCTCTGTGTTTAGCTTTTACCCCCCCCCCTCCCCTGTTGTTACTGTCCCCTCCCTTGATTTATTGTTTATTTATATTGTGTAGTAAATTGTCTTGCATGCAGCAGGTTAGTGTTGCAGTCACCCAGCTCCAGGGACCTGGAGGTTGTGGGTTTGATTCCCGCTCCAGGTGACTGTCTGTGAGGAGTGTGGTGTGTTCTCCCCGTGTCCGCGTGGGTTTCCTCCGGGTGCTCCGGTTTCCTCCCATATATAATTATTTTTTTGTGAGAATAACTGCTTAATTAAACTATGGCCAGAGATTAATTATTATTCACATTGTAAGGTCTTGTGTGTTAAATTCAGTGCCAATGTGCATCTCTCTCTCTCTCTCTCTCTCTCTCTCTCTCTCTCTCTCTCTCTCTCTCTCTCTCTCTCTCATATATTAATATTCTCAGTGTTTTTGTCAGAGTCTACCGGCCCCTGTATTATTCTGTTTGATGTATTTTAACCTGAGACTGATTTGCTTTTACCTCTGCCTCCTGATTTTATTTTAAAAAATTTTATGAACTTTCTGTATTTTCATCCAGTCCGTTCTCCTTTGTGGCAGTGTCCTATCAATGTATTAAAGGATAAAATCTCTTCACAGGAAACAGAGGAGTGTGTCCGGTGTCCAGGTTTATCAATGAAGAGTAAAAGGTTATGATGGAGTTCCATGACCCCTGGACTGAAGAAGACCCCCCAGACTCAAAGTGTGTTACCTTCTGTTAGAAATATTAGACATGTCATTTGTGTCTGTTTTATTGATTCTGTGATGTTGAAACACAAGTTCCAGTGTTGAGATTCAACATTTAATTATCACAGTTTGGGGAATGAGTTAAAATGTTAAGACACAAAGGAAGCAGTGAAGAGATGCCACCACCAGAGGCCACTCTTTCCACACAGACAATCAGCTCCTGTCTGATGAGAAATAAATAAATAAATATATATATATGAATTATCATAAAAGCATATAAATTAACATTATATAAAGGTATGTAACTCAGGCAAATGAACACTTGTTCAAACCGAGCTGCAATAAAATGAAAATATAATAATTCACAGGCACTTTATAGCATTATAATGTAGTAATCAAATTAAATACAACTCCAAAGCACAGCCCTAAATCAAGCGTTCACACACAAACCTTTTATAAAATGCTCTTCTGGAGGAAAACCTGTTCCAGTTGATATCTTTACACAATTTGAAATAGCGGCTTAGTCTCTGTGCAGGATACAGTACTGCTCTACACACAAACGTTTATTTACATACTCATAATTAGTGTAACAATAAGTGACGTCATGAGCCTGGGAGGTGGTAAAACTCAAACCAAACAAACAATGGCCAGAGGTGAATCAATACAATATAAAGACGACCGAATAATACATTAAAATGATTAGATTAAAAAAATAGCACACACTGCAATAAGCAGTTACAAGTAGAACATTATTTTTTAAAGGTGCACTTTCCAGTATTTTGCCACCAGATGTCGCACTGAGAGCACAGTGTCTCAGATCCAAACCAAAGAGTTATACAGGAGCGCCCTTCCCTTCAGCCTCAACACCCCCCAAACTCCCACCTCAGCTTCTCGGAGCACAGAGGAAAACCTGAAAAAGTCACACTGACTCACTCCAACTGAGCTTATAATATTTATAACAAATTTATATTAACATTATGTCTAAAGTTATCATGTCAGTCACTCGTGAAACCAGACATGGAATCACCAGTAAAATCAGGATCTCCCACTCTGCTGTACTTAGTGTCTCATTGGAATTTACCCTTTTCACATTAAATGGTGGTGTAGGTCATGTGTGTGTGTCATGTGCTGCCATCCATGGGTTTCAGTTGATGTCACAGTGTAGAGTATTGGGGACTTACTCATTACTCAAATACACACCTCAAATAAAACTGTGATATTTCAATTGTTTTATTGTTTCTGTCAACACTTTTAGTCCTCATTTAGACGTTAAAATAAAAAAATATAAGTATGGAACCCTGACCCATTTATCCACGTCACGTTTGTAAACAGAACTCGTTTGTTTGTTTGTTTGTTTGTTCGTGTCAGTCAGTAGAGGAGCTTGGGCTATGTCCAAAACTAGCACTATACTCCCTTCAAAGTGTACATCACAGATGATAAAATGTGTAATACTCCACCCAGACAGTAATTAGTCATTAATTCGACAGGGAAATGTGAACCTTATAGCTCACTAAAAATGAATTTACTACAATAACAAAAGGCACTATGCGGGTGCAGAGCCCATTATTTTATGACCAACACTGAGCCCTACGAAGGTCGTAGAGAGAGTTGGGATTCTGCTTTGTCTTCACTGCGGCATGGAAACCTCTCTCACTGGTCACTCACACTTTCAGACAAGGAGAACTACTTTATTAAACTTTAGGCCAAACCATCATGATAAAAACATGATCATTTACACTCTGAGAGCGCAGTGACATGCTTTGATCAAAAGACAAAAGAATATGTGGCTTGTGTCTGTAGTCTCTTACACTAAGCTGTGTGTCTCTGAAGAGCAACAACTCAATGATTCATCCTCCTAATTTCAGTAACGAAAGAGTCAGTTCTGCCCCGAGGTGAGACATGACTTAACATTCTCGTGAGTTTCAGCACGACACGACTCAACCAGCAGTGTTTGATATTTTTCTTGATATTTTGTGTGTTTGTGTGTGTTTTCTGCAGTTGAATCTGTTTTTTCGATCCTGCACATGGGAGAACAGGGTTCTTCTGTAATGTAATTAAGTATTTTCTGGAGTGTGCGGCTGCCAGGGTCACTGTTCTTTACATGAATGAACAGTGTGTGTGTGTCTTACACTACTGAGTGTATGAGCTCTCTGTAGAGCAGGGGGTGAAATCTATCAGAATTGGGCGAGACTTATAGCTTATAGAGCACTGCAGCGCTACTGTCTGATGTCAGTAGACATATTTACAGCAGATGAAGCTATTGTTAAATTCAGTAATAATCAGATTGTGGCTTTAAACTCTTACTTGTGTCTCCACTTCACTTTTCCAGATGGCAGACATTCAGAGCAGAACGTCCAGAATACAGCTGTGTGTCTCTGAAGAGCAACAACTCAATGTTTAATCCTCCTGTTTTCAGCGATGGGAGAATCAGTTCTGACCCGAGGTGAGAGGCAAAAGTATATATTAATATTAACCCTGATTCTAACAGAGCTGCAATAAAACGCACATCCAAAAGTCAAATAAACAAAACAGAAAAGTGATCAAAAAAGCCAAATACACTTTAAATGGCATCATACTGCAGTTATCAAATAGAAAAAACAACAGCCCTGAGAATTAAGCTTTACATTCACAAACAAACTTTAGGCGTACACCACTCCAGGTGTGTGTACACTGCCCTAGTGCACAAGTGCACTAGTGCGTGTGTGTTCACTTCCACAGATGGGTTTAAAGAGCACTGTAGTAATTTCACCTCAAAATGACAGTTTCAAAATGATTGTGATGCCCCTCCGACCTGTAATAGAGAGAATAGTGCCTCTCTCACTGCTCTCCAGGGCTGCTTCTCTAAAAAAACTAGTCTCTGCAACTTCAGAATCACAGGGCGGAGAACTCTCCTGAGAACTGTGTAACACTTTTCAGCACATTTCTCATGGGTGTTTAGCTCACTACAAGAAGAATCTAGCTCAGTTTTCCTGGTGCGGACATTATGGCAGAGGGAGCAAGGAGGAGAAAGAGAGTGTGACAGAGCACCATACAAGAGTTATTATTGGACTTACTCAGTGGAGTGTCTGCACTGCTGTGTCTGTGTCTGTACCAGTGCAACACACACTAACACACCACCAACACGTCACTGTGTGTCACTACAGCGCTGGGAATGACCCACCACCCAGATCATACCTGCTCTGTGGGGGTCCTGAACATTGAAGGACAGGGTGGTAGGAGGCTAACAGTTAATGCAGAGCAATAGATAAAAGTACAGTCTGTAACTGTAGAACTACAAAGTTCTCCTGTGGACAGTGGAGCTGAGAGAATGAACAGTGACTTTAGAAACAAGGAGGTGGTCTTGATGTTATTGTTAGTGTGTGTATAGTGAGTTTATGTAATAAATTAAAATCTTAAGATTTAATAAGTAGCACACACTGCAGATATCAGTGTAATATGATTTTCTTCTTAATTTGATTAATTAACTTCTTAATTGGGTTTATTTTCACCTGACTGGATGTAAACCAGTGATGTGTAAAAATCTGAATTCTATTTTCTTTCTATGTTTTTAACTGTCTGCTCTGTTGCAGATGGCAGACGTTCAGAGCAGAATCTCCAGCCCCCAGCTGTGTGTCTCTGAAGAGCAACAACTCAATGTTTGATATTTTTCTTGATTCTTCTTGTGTTTGTGTGTTTTTTCTGAAATTGATTGTATTTTGAGTTATCGATCCTGCACATGGGAGAACGGGGTTCTTCTGTAATGTAATGCTTTTCTGGAGTGTGCTGCTGACAGGGTCACTATTCTTTACATGTGTGTGTTTTACATTACTGAGCTGATGAGTTCTCTGTAGAGCAGGGGGTGAAATCTAAGAAAATTAAGCCAGGATTTGTTTTTAATCACATTTAGAAATGTGAGTTCTGTTCACTGTTATGATTCCTGAGCAGGAAAAACTGAGAGCAGTGTCAACATACGTGTTCTGTCCACTCTCCCTTGATAAATGATGTCATGAGAATTAGTATTGTCTAGTGTTTAACCTTGAAAATATTAGTTTATTCACGCTACTGTGTGATGTCAGTAGACACATTTACAGTAGATGAAGCTATGGTTAAATATCACTCATTGTAATCAGATTGTGGTTTAAACCTGTTCTTGTGTCTCCACATCACTTCTTCAGAGAGCAGACGTTCAAAGCAGAACGTAAGAGGTGTGGTTTAATAGCAGTAAAAACACAACATATCAGAGAAATAAATCTTACAGCCCACTGTGCAAACCTAGGACTTGCAGTACAACTTGTAATACATTAGTTCAAACAAATCTGTCAGTACAAAGGAGAAACAGGATATAAATGCTCTACAATACACAATTTTATTGTGAATTGTTATAAAAAAGGAAATCAAAAGGGTAGCATTTTATTGACGCTTACCTTGCAGAGTTGTGGCTGTAATGTGACTAGATGAGTGACCGTGGACCCAGCAATTGCAAGTCACAGAGTTTATACAAACTGTGTGTGCACAACTCAATGATTGTGTCAGAAATGACTACATCTGGTCCCCATCTACAGCATGGTCCCCATGACGTAATCATTACATTTTAAGTTGAGGCTGTGTTAAGGGAATGTTTAGACTTAAGGTAGTAGTAGTTAAGTTTAGAATAAATCCCCACAAATGAATGGAAGTCAATGTAAAGTCACTTGAAAACATGGAGACATTTTTTTGTGTGTGTGTGTGTGTTTCTGTAGAGCTGCAATGACTTATTGACTAAACTGATCAAAATCGATGATAGAAATATTTTTTAATGAATTTCATTATCCATTAGTGTTTATTCTAAAGTAACATTTGTCAATTTCTCTTTTTAATCAGAGTGTGGCATTAACTGTTGCTTGTGTCTCCACATTGTTTCAAGACTGAAGACATTTAGAGCAGAACCTCCAGGGCCCAGCCACATGTCTCTGAAGAGCAACAACTCGATGTTTAATCCTTCTACTTTCAGTAATAAAAGAGCTAGTTCTGACCTCAAGTGAGTCACTGACATGATTCAAAATGAAATGATTCTCAGTGGGATGTTCCTCTAAAAGCTTCTTTTTGCTGTATCAGCTTGACAGCATTCTGCATTTTGTGCTGAGTGGCAGTAATGAGGGTTTTGGCTTAATTAGGGTAACCAGATTTCTGATGCTGGAATACGGGACACAGTTCCCCCGAGGTGGGGTTGGGGGAGCTATGTAGCTGGGTGTTTGCTGTAGAGCAGAAGTTCTCTGTTTTTACTACATCATGCGGTTTAAAACTAGAAATAACAGCTCCTGGTTCTTCCTCTGTCCCACTCTGTAAATTCCAGACTTGGATAACTGCCATTGTACTTTGTCGTAGTGGATTTTCTGCACTAGCTAACACTAGCAGTGACATCTGTGTTTACATTAGCATCAGCTCTCACAGGGGCAGGCAAAGAATTACCTTCCTCACACTCAATAAGTGTCTGATTTATAATAAAATATTTATTTGTATAGAACCTTTCCTACATAAATGAGGCAGACACTTGCTTCTTTTAGTTTTGTTGCTGAAACAAAACTGTTCCTATCTTTATTTTTTCATAAAGTGTGTGCAAGGTCTTCTTTACTAGTTTACTATGCTATGTTTTAGTTTTTCTTTTTCAGTATCTTTCACACTTACTATATGTTTTCTACTGTATTTTCTCCTCTAGCTCTGGGACAGATGTGCTGCTCCAGGATGGTTCCAGGTGTGGAGTGTGTGAGCAGATTCAGACAGATCCAGTCTCTATCACCTGTGGACACTGTTTTTGTAGACAGTGCATCAGGAGCCTTAGGGACCAGTCTGTCCACTCAGGAGACTTGACCTGTCCCTGCTGCAGAAGGGGGTTTAAAACAGGCTCTGTTCAGTTTCCACACACGGAGGAGTCCATGGAGCTGGATGAATACAAACCAGTGGATGACGTCCTGCTCAGTGTCTCAGAGAGAAACAAAATCAGCCTGAAGAACAAGTACGAGAGCTTATTTGAGGGATTCAAAACACAAGAGAATAAAATCCTCCTGAACAGGGTTTACACTCAGCTCTACATCATCGAGGGAGAGAGGGAAGGAGTAAATGAGGAACATGAAGTTTTACAGATTGAAAAAACTAGGAGACATCAAAATGACATAAAATCAATTAGCTGCAATGACATTTTTGTATTTGATGTAAATGAAAAAGACAAAAAAGCCAAAAATCTCAGAAGCGTTCTGACTAAAGGCATTGCTGGCATTGGAAAAACTGTCTCTGTGCAAAAGTTCATTCTGGACTGGGCTGAAGGAAAAGCCAATCAGGATATAGAGTTCATGTTTGTGCTTCCATTCCGAGAGCTGAACCTGATTAAAGACAAACAGTACAGTCTTCATGGACTTCTGTGTGACCTCCATCCTGAGCTCCGAGGTCTGGACACAAAGGAATATGACGTGTGTAAAACTGTGTTCATATTTGACGGCCTCGATGAAAGCAGAATTCCACTGAAGTTCTCAGAGTGTGAGAAAGTGTCAGACGTGACCAAGGTGTCTTCAGTGGACGTGTTGACGACAAACCTCATCAAAGGAGACCTGCTTCCCTCTGCTCACATCTGGATAACCTCCAGACCAGCAGCAGCCAATCAGATCCCCTCTCAGTACATCAGCCGTGTGACAGAAATTCAGGGATTCAATGATCCACAGAAGGAGGAGTACTTCAGGAAGAGGATTAGTGACCAACACCAAGCCGACAGTGTCATCTCCCACATTAAGACCACGAGGAGTCTCCACATCATGTGCCACATTCCAGTCTTCTGCTGGATCTCAGCAACTGTGCTTCAGCGAATCATGAAACAAGGGACCACAGAAATCCCTAAAACTCTGACTGCAATGTACTCACACTTCCTGTGCACTCAGACAGTCATGAGGAAGGAGAAGTATGAGGAGGAAGATGAGAGAGGAACTCTACAGGAACTCCTGAGATCCAAGAGGAACATGTCTCTGAAACTGTCTGAACTGGCTTTCAAACAGCTGATGAAGGGCAATGTGATGTTCTATGAAGACGACCTGAGAGAGTGTGGGATTGATGTCACTGAGGCCTCAGTGTACTCTGGGATTTGCACTGAGATCTTTAGGGAGGAGTCTGTGCTTTACCAGAGGAATGTTTACTGCTTTGTGCATCTGAGCTTTCAGGAGTTCCTGGCTGCTTTCTATGTGTTTCACTGCTGTGTGAACAACAACATGGAGGAACTGCAGCTTCTAAAGCCGAAAAACATGAAATGGTCTGACAGTGTTTCACTGGACGAGCTGCTAAAGGGAGCTGTGCGTACAGCTTTAAAGAGTAAGACTGGACACCTGGATCTGTTTCTCCGTTTTCTGTTGGGCATCTCACTGGAGTCCAATCAACAACTCCTGCAGGACCTGCTGACACACACAATGAGGAGCTCTGAGAGCATCAAGAAAACAGTTCAGTACATCAAACGCATAATAACATCAGAGGATCTTCCTTCTGACAGATCTATCAACCTGTTCCTCTGTCTCACTGAAATGAATCACTCCTCTTTATCCAGTAAAATCCAGGAGTATCTCAAATCAGAGAAACACTCAGATAAGAAACTGTCTGCTGGAGAGTGTTTAGCGTTAGCCTACATGCTCGTGAACTCAGACGAGGTGCTGGATGAACTGGACTTGAGGAAATACAGCAACACTACGAAGGGTTATTGGAGACTGATCCCAGCTGTGAGCAACTGCAGAAAGGCTGTGTGAGTGTTGTGTCTCAGTGAATTTATTTTAATTTTTCAGTGCTGATGCTGAATTAGACACATTTCCAAAGTGGCTTTGGGGGAGTGTCTAAGAAGTTGTTGAACAGACTTAGGACATTAGCATTAGGGATGTTCAGTGTAGGTGTTACATGATAAATCTAAAATCTGTGCACTGTATTTACTTCTCCTTACAGATTGTCTGACTTTAATCTGTCCATGAATTCCTATGAAAGTCTCTGCTCTGTTCTGAAATCACCAAACTCACCCCTGAAAGAGCTGGACCTCAGTCACACTGACCTGCAGGATTCAGGAGTGAAGCTGATCTCTGAGACACTAAAGAGTTCACACTGTAAACTGGAGACACTCAGGTGAGATTTCTGAGATTTTTTTCCTGAATGGCAGCATGGTGGCGCAGCAGGTAGAGTGGCAGTCACACAGGTTCATGGACCTCTCAGTTATGGGTTTAATTCGCACTCCGGGTGACTGTCTGTGAGGAGTGTGGTGTGTTCTCCTTGTGTCCATATGGGTTTCCTCCGGGTGCTCCGGTTTCCTCCCACAGTCCAAAAACACATGTTGGTGGGTGGATTGGCAACTCAAAAGTGTCCATAGGTGTGTGTGTGTGTGTGTGTGTGTGTGTCTGTGTTGCCCTGTGAAGGACTGGCGCCCGCTCCAGGGTGTGTTCCTGCTTTGCGCCCAATGATTCCAGGTAGGCTCAGGACCCACCGTGACCCTAAACTGGATAAGGGTTACAGACAATGAATGAATATTCCTCAATGTCTGCAGAAGTCAAAAAACACAATAGTTCACCTGTGAAAGTTAAATAGTGTGCAGACCAACTTAAGCTAATTGATAAACCCACTAACAGAGTTGTTATAGCAATTGTCTAAGTACGACCAGGAAGGAAGACCGATTCTCAGGCCCGAGGAGAAATCAGAGGAATAAAGACCCAGAGTCAAGTATTCACTTTAATCTCTAGTTTATCTGAATATTTGATGCAGTATATATAGGACCCCAGTCACGTACACCCCACTGTCATGTGCCCCTTCGGCACGTACACCAAGCATCATCTTTACCGTTCAGACATTATTACATCATATCTCATTTCACAAACACAGACATTCTCTTAATCGGCATCTTATGCTGTGCATGTATCTGTTGTCTTGTTTTCTCTTGTCAGCATAATGTTTGCAGACGGTTGGGTCAAGTTTTCCACTCAGGATGTTCTTCAACATATTTAGTAGACTTTTCTAATCTATCTAGAGATGTTACTTCTCTAATTTAGCTACAGAAGTGCATTGTTAAGCACTTTCCCTCTCCACTCCAGGGTCATGTCCTGACTACATCATGTAATAAACACTTTAAGGTCATGAGCTTAAGCACAATATGTTCTATACCTCAGTCAGGATGTATGTGTCTATAACAATCATTATAGAGTATATTGGTGGATTATTATCATTATTAGCTCATTACAATGTTGTATTGCAGTTTCCCATCACAGTAATGTTATTAAATGCTGTTAAAACAGAGGAACTACTACGAATGTACGACAAGACACAACTAAATACATTCATTTTAAGAAAGGACTAGAGACTAGACCCTGGGCTAAAGTGAGACTAAGACCAGTCACTCACTCCCCTGCTCTTATGTGTGTATTCTCCTGCTCCAGCCGACTGTAGTTTACTCTCGCTCTGTTTCTGTTTGTGAAAGAACTAAGAGGAGAGTGTTTAGTTTGGAGTGTAATTTCATGTGGAAATAGAATGTAAATAGCACTAAAATATTCAGAATAACATTCAGAACAAATGTTCAGATTGAGCTCATAATGTACACACCCCTGAATAATTAATATTGGAGAAATACTGATGTATGAAAATCTCATAATTCCTGATTCACATGAGTCTGAATTTCACATTCTCTATTTTAACTTCACTTTCTCCTGTATTTACTTTACCTTGCAGACTCACAGACTGTAAATTCACCCTGAATTCCTATGAAAGTCTCTGCTCTGCTCTGACATCATCAAACTCACCCCTGAAAGAGCCGGACCTCAGTCAGACTGACCTGCAGGATTCAGGAGTGAAGCTGGTCTCTGAGGGATGGAGGAGTTCACACTGTACACTGGAGATAATCAGGTGATATTTCTGTGTGTTCCTGAATAGAAAAGGTTTGTAGAAACAGTAAGATTTGCTCTAGTTTTACACAGAACATTTAATAAAGGTGGGTCTGTGATTTGGACAGAAGTGATCTAAATGTTTCTGATATTCAACATTCAAAGCTCACATAGTTTTCCATTGAATGGTGCAGAGGATGGCTCTGAGATTGTTTACGTTATAAGGTTTTAAACCAGTCGCCTCAGTGTGTTTATTAGGAACATTTGGTGGTTCATCTTTGAGGTAAAGTCTTAGTTTTAATATTTCAGGTGTTATAAATGGACAGCTGTGGTGTAGTGGTCAGAGAAGAGGGTTTGGGGCTGGAAGGTCTCTGATTTAATCCCCACGACCCACAGGAATAATTGGGGGTGGGGGGAGTGAAGGAAAAGCACTGTCCTCCTTCAGTCCACGGCTTGAGCAAGGCACCAACCCCCAACTGCTCCTCGGGCTCAGAGGATGACTGTCCCTAGTGCACTAGTGTGTGTGTTTTTCTGACTGTGTGTTGGCATGTGTTTAAGAAGTGAACGAGAGAGAGTGTGACATTCCTGCCTTACCCCGAGTGATTATTTTATTAAGACTCTTGTCCCACCGTGACCCTGATCAGGATGAAGCTGTAACTGACATTTAACAAATGAATTAATTCCTTCATTCACTGGTTATTTTGGTGACATTTAGAGCAGACTGTAGTTATTTTCCACTGAGACTAGTCCTCAACACTGTCTTCATCTGACTGTAACTCTCTCTTCCCCCGTTTCTGCCTCCTGAAGTGAGAGGGAGTTTAAAGAGAGTTTAATTTTGGGGTGAAAGTTCATGTGGAGAAGAGAATACAAACAGTGCTGAAAATATTCAGAACAATATTCAGAAAAAATGTTCAGACTGAGTCTGTTATTAATGCCCCTCTGAATAATGTAAATAATGGAAAGTATTATTTTACTCATTAATCTCATTAAACTGATTCTGAGTCTGAAATCCACATTCTGTTTGAACTGTGCTGTGTTTACTTTGCTTTGCAGACTGAATGTGTATAAACTCACCATGAATTCCTGTGAAGTTCACTTCTCTGCTCTGAAATCACCAAACTCCTCCCTGAAAGAGCTGGACCTCAGTCACACTGAGCTGCAGAAATCAGAAGTGAAGCTGATCTCTGACGGACTGAAGAGTTCAAACATTAAAGTGGAGATACTCAGGTAAGACACACTTTTTATCTTTTAATTTCTGACAGAAATGTGTGAAAGTGTTTGAAATATCAGATTGTGGAGGTCTGACGGCGTGGCTCTGCTGCTTCAGCTTCATGATTCACTTTATATTTTACACACAGCACATGTTCACTATGTTCTTATATTATTTTTATCAAATGGGGCATTTTACTGAATGTTCTCATCAACACAATTTACTGAGGTCTTCCACATGGATCTGGGAGTTAATTTAGTGCCTGAAAATAGTAAATAAATGAAGTGATGTGTAAATGGAGAGAGAGAGAGAGAGAGAGAGAGAGAGATGGTCATGACACATGAATATTCTTCAGCTCGGAAGGTGTGAGAGAGAGAGAAATGTGTGTAAAACGTCTTTTGATTACAGTATTATAAACGTGAATTACACTCAGCAAAAGGTAGGGGGAGCTCAGGAGACAACAAAAACCCATTCTTAGATAGTATTATAGTAGAGAGGATTCAGACCCACGTGACCCTGAACAGGACGAAGCACTTACAGAAATTGAATGAATGTTCAGATTGAGCTCATTGTTTGTGTCTCTTAATAACGTTTATAACACACAGACCCCAAGTTTATAACAGCAGTGTTTTCCACACGTCATAATTCTTGATTCCTGTGAGGGTGAGTTTCACATTCTCTGTTTTAACTCTACACTGTGTTTTCTTCTCCTTACAGATTGTCTCTCTTTAATCAGTCCAAGGATTTCTATGAAAGTCTCTGCTCTGCTCTGAAATCACCAAACTCACCCCTGAAAGAGCTGGACCTCAGTCACACTGACCTGCAGGATTCAGGAGTGAAGCTGATCTCTGAGGCACTAAAGAGTTCACACTGTAAACTGGAGACACTCAGGTTAGAGTTGTGTTATTGTGAGTTGAATGTCCATGTGGATAATGTGTGTGTTCTTCTGCTCCAGGTGGCTGTAGTTACCCTCACAAAGTTTAGTTTGGAGTGAAATTCCATGTGGAAATAGAATGTAAATAGCACTAAAATATTCAGAATAACATTCAGAACAAATGTTCAGATTGAGCTCATAATGTACACACCCCTGAATAATTAATATTGGAGAAATACTGATGTATGAAAATCTTATAATTCCTGATTCACATGAGTCTGAATTTCACATTCTCTATTTTAACTTCACTTTCTCCTGTATTTACTTTACCTTGCAGACTCACAGACTGTAGATTCACCCTGAATTCCTATGAAAGTCTCTGCTCTGCTCTGAACTCACCAAACTCACCCCTGAAAGAGCTGGACCTCAGTCAGACTGACCTGCAGGATTCAGGAGTGAAGCTGATCTCTGAGGCACTAAAGAGTTCACACTGTACACTGGAGACACTCAGGTCAGTTCAGTCTTGATCATTAAATTTATACATCTTGATCATTTTATTTAGAGGGTACAATGTTGCGCCCCACACTCTTTTGTAAGATGTATCTAGAGGTATCAAGGGATGGGTGTAACATGGAATGTGTGGTGTAATGTGGAAGTGAAGGAACAACAGAATGCTCTTTTCAGCTTTTATCTAAAGCGAAGTACAAGGTACAATAAAGCAGCAGTAGTGGTGTGATAATGGTTTAAGAACACAACAATGCAAATGTAGTTGTAGCAGTGATATGAGAAGTAGAAGACAATGAAAAATCTGAAATGCTAAAACCAACCGACTGCTACTGGGTGGACTGTGGATGGTGCCAAAGAAAAGAAATTAACAAAAGATCCCTAACAAATAAAACTAACCTGCCCCAAAAATACAGCTGTGGCACTCACCCCTTACCTAGTGTGTGTATATACAGGGTTTGTCCTACCATGGAATGTATAGGTGCCTGTACTTGCCTGTTCACACCAGTAGTGGTGGTAGAGAGATTTAACAAGGGAAGAGCAATCCACAGATTTAAAATGGCTAAAGTGAAGCTAGGCTAAAGTAAAGTTAGCAGCACCACAACTAAACCTCAAACTCTAGACACTCTAGCTAGTGACAGCAACAACAACCTCAAGTTGAGCTAGCAGCAAAGATCATCAAAAAAAAAAAAAAAATCTGCGTTTTTTTTTTTTTTTGCTTTATGATGTGAGTTGAGATTTGAGTTACAAGTGAGCGAGCTTACACCACCAGCCATTAGACAGTCCAGTGAGAGTTCAGTTCACTTGGTTATCTTTCTGCATGAACGTCCAGATCTGTTTTAGCACCCCCCCCCCTTTTTTTCTTGATAGAATCTCCACACTTAGTGTTGACAGTCATCCCGTAAACCACGGAATCGTCCTGTATTCAGACACTAAAAGATGCATTTGGTTATCTTTCTGCATGGACGTCCAGATCTGTTTTAGCACCCTCCCCCCTTTATTTATTTATTTTTGATAGAATCTGCACACTTAGTGTTGACAATCGTCCCGTAAACCACGGAATTGTCCTGTATTCAGACACTAAAAGATGCATTCCGTTTTACACCGATACAGGACGTTGTTTATTTATTTATTTGAGGTCACACTTTTATGTTTGAGACAGAAACACAGCTCTCCCTCAGCCGGAGAGAGGGGCAGATTCTGCACGGCTCCTAAACAGAGAACACGAGTTTCATTGGTCATCACTTATTATCCAAATATTTCATTGGTCATCATCGCTATCCAATCAGCAGCCAGAGTTATCTGTCCATCATTCAGTGCTGCAGCCAATGGAGTCACAGTCCCTCTGACAGCGGTTTGCTTTGTGGAGGCGCTGAGAGCAGCAGGTCAGTATGGAGAGAGATTAGTCTCAGAATACTTTACAAATGCGTAAATGTTAATCCACAAATTAAACACAAGTCACAGATATGTTTCACTGTTCACAAATGAACACATCACACTCTGTGTCTCACGGTCTGCAGTTTGTACAAATACAGTTTGTTTTGGATTTTGAGACTTTACTCTCACATTTCACCCGCTCCAAATACAAATGCAGCCTGATCCACAAATGTGGCCAGCAGGCGAACAAGCCGCCGCTAGGTGGCACTGCTGTTTTAGGACGTGGGGGACAACTTAAATGGAGACTCATTTGCGCAATATTTAATGTGGAAGTTCAAACATGCCGCCCACGCCGCTGAATTCAATCCCGTAAAATCATCCCGTATTTGGACACTAAAAGCGATGTTGCGTATTGGACTGATACGGGACACGATGTGTTTTGTATTTTTCCGAGCGGTGTCTTGTTCGGCTGCTGGCCTCATTTGTGGATCAGGCTGCATTTGTATTTGGAGCGGGTGAAATGCGAGAGGAAAGTCTCAAAATCCAAAAACTCCCGAGAGGAAATGAACAAAAGCACGTCACGAAAAACACGTGAGTGACTCGATTCACAAACGCAGATTCAACACTTTACAAATACATTTTAAATTCGAGACAGTGATTTTACAAATATATTCAATGTAAATTTAAACAAATGTATTTTTTTTCACATAAAACGATGATATATCTATGAAAACCAAACACGTGTTTATGAATGTAACTGTATTTGTACAAACTGCAGACCGTGAGACACAGAGTGTGATGTGTTCATTTGTGAACAGTGAAACATACCTGTGACTTGTGTTTAATTTGTGGATTAACATTTACGCATTTGTAAAGTATTTTGAGACTAATCTCTCTCCATACTGACCTGCTGCTCTCAGCGCCTCCACAAAACAAACCACTGTCAGAGGGACTGTGACTCCATTGGCTGCAGCACTGAATGATGGACAGATAACTCTGGCTGCTGATTGGATAACGATGACGACCAATGAAATATTTGGATAATAAGTGACGACCAGTGAAACTCATGTTCTCTGTTTAGGAGCCGTGCAGAATTTGCCCCTCTCTCCGGCTGAGAGAGAGCTGTGTGTTTCTGTCTCAAACATAAAAGTGTGACCTCAAATAAATAAATAAACCAATGTCCTGTATCTGTGTAAAACGGAATGCATCTTTTAGTGTCTGAATACAGGACGATTCCGTGGTTTACGGGATGACTGTCAACACTAAGTGTGGAGATTCTATCAAGAAAAAAAGGGGGGGGGGTGCTAAAACAGATCTGGACGTTCATGCAGAAAGATAACCAAGTGAACTGAACTCTCACTGGACTGTCTAATGGGGGGTGGTGTAAGGTTGCTCACTTGTAACTCAAGTCTCGACTCACATCATAAAGCAAAGAAAAAACGACAGAGCAACAGCTCGTGTCTCAGAACATTCATAAGTTGATTCACTCGTAAGTCAAGGTTTCACTGTGTAAATATTTATAACAAATTATATAATAATATATATAAAGTATATATAAGGAATTATACAATATACGTAAATAAATTAAATAAACAATGAGAAATAGGGGCGGCACGGTGGCGCAGCAGGTAGTGTCGCAGTCACACAGTGTGGGTTTCCTCTGGGTGCTCCGGTTTCCTCCCACGGTCCAAAAACACACGTTGGTAGGTGGATTGGTGACTCCAAAGTGTCCGTAGGTGTGAGTGTGTGAGTGAATGTGTGTCTGTGTTGCCCTGTGAAGGACTGGCGCCCCCTCCAGGGTGTATTTCCACCTTGAACCCAATAATTCCAGGTAGGCTCTGGACCCACCGCGACCCTGAACTGGATAAGTGCTTACAGAGAATGAATGAATGAATGAATGAACTTCAATGAGAGACAGAGAGAGAGACTGGTCTCATTAAGACATGTTTCTTCTGTGTTCACTTTTGCTAAAATAACGTTCATTCATTCATTCCTTGAAATATAAAGTGCATTACAAATAAAATGTATTATTATTATTATCATTCATTCATTCGTTCATTCTCTGTAAGCGCTGATCCAGTTCAGGGTCGTGGTGGGTCCTGTTAGAAATTCGGCATTGAAGAGTCAGGAGACTGGAGTTCGCCGTTGATTGGAGTTTATTTACACACACACAGGATCATGTATGAGTGCAGCTGGGTGATAGTGTTCTATCTCAGGATGATCTGAAGTTTGGAAACTGGAGGTTTGGAGGTTTCCGCATGTGCATGCAGAAAAGCACGGGCACAGTTTCATCATCAGTTTGTCACCAGTTCAGTCTATAACCAGTTCATTCTGTACCCAATCCAGTCTGTTCTTAGTCCAGTCTGTGACTGTTGCCAGTCCAGTCTATTCACAATCCAAACTAACACAAAATATTTTAGAAGGGCCTTATATACATTGGAGTAGTGGGGGAAGGGAATTGGAGGAAGAAGAGGAGTTTGAGGACGGGTAAAAAGGATGATGAAGATGATCAAAGAAAGAAAGATTAGATAGAGGAAGGAAGAGGTGTGAAAGGAGGGGTATGATGTAAGTGGGGGAATGATTGGTGGGAATGGGGGATGGGACTATGAGAGGGATAACAAAAGGTCACACAAAGATACGAAAAGACCATATAGTTTCTTTCAGTCCGGAACCTACATGAAATCACTGGGCACAAGGCAGGAACACACCCTGGAGGGGGCACTGTAAATGTTGATGTCTGCACCTACACATCATCAGCTGATTTTTCTCAGGGGAGTGTTTTACTGAAATCAAACACCACACACAACTCAGAACTGACACATTCAGAACTCACACAGGTTCAGTAAAGATTAGTGAGTCGTTCAGGTTCTGTACCACATTCACACACCGTCACAAACTGTAGCTGATTCTGACCTCACTTTTCTGAATGACGTTAGAGAAATGAGGCAGTTTGTGAGAAAAGAAAACACAGTGAGGTTTCTCCTTCTGTCACTGAGCGTGATGTTCCTAGCCAGGTCAATATATGAAGGAGAACCTGTTCATGAAATGTTTCTGTAACTATTCAGTGAGTAATGTCCTCTCTCTTTACAGACTAACTGAGTGTAAACTTGGGGAAAAGTCTTGTGAAGATCTGGGCTCAGTTTTACTGGTGAACTCCTCCCTGAAAGAACTGGACCTCAGTAACAATGACCTGCAGGATTCAGGAGTGGAGAAGCTCTCTGCTGCACTGAAGAGTTCACTCTGTAAACTGGAGACACTCAGGTCAGAGTTCTGGGATTTTATTCTTCATTTTCTACTCCTCACCAACATGACTTTATACATTTAAAATATATATTTTTTTAAGCTCTAATATGAAATATTAAGGAAAAGACTGGATTACTAGATTATAATTTTACATAATGTAATATATAATGTCATCATCATCATCATCATTTTCTTCTCCGCTTCTCCATTTCAGGGTCGCGGTGAATATATAATGTATGATGTGCAATTATTTGTCATTGTATAACGAACAATGAAATGTGTCCTCCGCATTTAACCCATCTGTGGCAGTGAACACACCCACACACACACACACACACACTAGTGCACTAGGGGCTGTGAACACACATCCAGAGCGTTTGGGGTTCAGTGCCTTGCTCAAGGACACTTCAGCCGTGGATGTTCCTGCTGGACCTGGGGATTGAACCAGCAACCTTCCGGTACCAAGCCCGGTCTCTAACCATTAGCCAAGGCTTCACTCTATTGGGATTAAAACACAACACAAGTACTTTTTAATGTGTGTCTGTGTCTGTAAAAGGAAACATATGGCGTCACATCACTGTCAAAAATAGAGGATGCTGCACACCAGGTGGAACATTTAAATCTGTACCTTTTACTAAAATTGTTTTAGTTAATAGCTAATGTAAAACCCATGAGCACAGAAAGAGAGAAAGAGAGAGAGAGAGAGAGAGAGAGAGAGAGAGAGGAATTGCGCTCACACAGAGATCATCATCTCACTCTCAAACTGTCTGTATTTTAATTCTCAAATGGTTTTTACCCTCTTCATTTTAAATGTTTTGAAATGGGAGGTTTGTGACAGTTTGGGGGCGGAGTCAGGGCCGTTCTTCTCAGTGAATGTTGAAGGCTGATGTCTCCTGGTTCTGTGACTGCCTCACAGGAGTCGACTCCTGAATGAATCTATTCTTTGAGCATCTGGAAGTACGGATCGACTCTTGGCAAATGATTCAGGGAATCAACCTCACTGTCGACTCAATCTAAGATTTCTAACGTCTTCCTGCAGTGAACATCATTTCCACATGTTTATCACATATTACTATGATCTGAACTCACTGTAGACAGTGGAATATGACCTTGTCTCGACTCTGTTTATCCATGGTGCTGTCCCGGGGAAAACAGCAGCTCTGCTTCTCCCAGTAGGAGGAACATATACAGTGTATGAGGCAGTCACAGAACCAGGAGACATCAGCCAATAGCATTCACTGAGAGAAACTGCTCCGACTCCGCCCCCAAAATGTCACAAACCTCCCATTTCAAAACCTTTGTAAAAGAATAATATTAGGATCATAACTTAAACAGGGAGGTCATAGAATAGAAACATTTACTGGATTAATGTCTGTATATTTACTTCTAGTAATAACCCCTCTGTGGGACACTGTTGTGATAATGTTGTGTTGTGATTTTATTTCATTTCTATTGAGTGAGGTTTTGAACAGACTCTAAAATGTCTTAGATTTATGAAAACAAACATCCAGGTCTCTTTATTAATTATGTTAAGGTTTTTAAACTTTTTTTTTTTATAACTTTTATCTTTAGATTTTAATCTCTTTGATATTGAAGTGTTTATGTAAATTAAACAGAATTTGGTGTTTGTTGGTTTTATTCTAAACAGCAGCTGGTTTTGCTCTGAGTAAATACCACATCTCTCTCTCTCTCTCTCTCTCTCTCTCTCTCTCTCTCTCTCTCTCTCTCTGTAGATTGTCTTTTTGTTTAGTTACTGAGGAAGGCTGTGCTTTTCTAGCTTCAGCTTTGAGCTCAAACCTCTCACACCTGAAAGAACTGGATCTGAGCTACAATCACCCAGGAGACACAGGAGTGAAGCTGCTCTCTGTTAAACTGGAGGATCCACACTGCAGACTGGACACACTCAGGTACGGACAGCTTTCTGTATTTGTGTGTGTTCAGTTACTGATGTCATCTGCTGTTGCTGTATTTCTATAAAGCTCTACAGCTCATTGTTCCTTCTTCATTTAGCCTCTGCTCTGCTCTAGTAGTATTTAATGGTTAGAGTATCACTCTTCACCGCTCTGTCTCCACTGTTCAGTGTGTAACTGTTGTCAGGCTGAAGGCTTGTGAGACACTGAAGTAAAACTAAGCCCCATATAACAGTCTCTTTATGTGGATTGTAGACTGTTTCTAGAACAGTCTTCAGAAATGTACATTCAGTGTTTAGGGAAGTACAGGAGTACTCTGGTACAACAGTTCTACGACCTCAATGCTGAAACACTTCAGACTGATCCTACACTACTGCTGCATCCTGAAACTGAGTCGACTAGTCCATCATTATCTCTGTATTCCTATCATTTCGGGGCGTCTAAATGGGTCGGGATCAATGGTCAACAGATTGAAGAGCAGACTTTAATACCCAGAGTGGTGTTATCAGTCATACAGGCTACAAACCAGAGCAGAGCTTTATTTATTATAGTGATATACAGACATTGACTCTTTGGTTATTAATATTTTAATGTCGTCTACAGAGAGTCTGGGGAGTGTAATGTAAAAGTTTAGTTGAATCTGTGTTCTTCCTAAAGTTATTCTGTTATTCGGGGCGTTTCAGTTTAGATTCTCTAAGAGTTTTTGTGTTTATCTGTGACGCTGCAGACCATCAGTTCTGTTCAACTGTGTGTTTTGTTTTTCCTGAATGATCCTGATCAGAGGTCACACAAACACTTGGTGAAGTAGAATGGTATAAAATGGACAGTAGAACTCACTGCTGTGTTTAACAGTGAAAGTAAGAGCATTTCTCACAGGACTGGGACTAAACAGCTGTGTGGTCTTTAGAAAACCACTGCTCAGTGTTAGAGAGTAATCAGAAAACAAGGCTTCGGTTCACTATGGAGCATAAAGACTGGACTCTGGAGCAGTGGAGAAAGGTCAAGTGATCTGATGAGTCCAGACTGACCCTATTTGATCAGAGGAGGATGGGTCCCCTTTGTGAGTCTTGGTTCCTCCCAAGGTTTCTTCCTTCAGCCTCCAGAGTTTTTCCTTGCCACTGTCGCCTTCGGCTTGCTTGCATTGGGCTTTGATTTAAATGTTCTGTTTTGAAACTGTGAAGCTGCTTTGTGACAACGTCAGTTGTAAAAGGCGCTATACAAATAAATTTGATTCATTGATTGATATTCCAGAGCGATGGGGGTGTCAGGGTTAGAAGGGAAGTGGATACAGTGATTCCCCCATCATGCACCGTTTTCAGTGGGTCAGGTCTAGACTCAGCAGTGTTGTGTGGCAGTAAAATGAAGTCCACTGAGGACCTGAATGGACTGAATGACCAGGTCGTTCCAGCAGTGGATTGTTCCAGGACGACACCAAGATTCATCAGGCTCAGATTGTGAAAGAGTGAGGTATCATTTTCACACATGAACTGACCACCCCAGAGTCCTGACCTGAACCCACTGAGAGTCTTTGGGACATGCTGGAGAAGACTTTACGGAGTGAATAAATGATAAATAATAAATGAGCAGCTGAGTGTAGGATCTAGAAAGGGTTTAATGGAGCAGTTGTAGAAGAGCGACTCTGCTGCATTATTCTGTGTTGAAGGCTGAGAGGAACAGAGGGAAATGGAGGAAATGAAACACAGAGAAAGAGAAACAGAATATTTCTCTGTGATAAAAAGACAGAGAGGATGAAACACCACAGATGATGATCTTTCTTTCCAAAAATGACATCAATGAATGACGCTGTAATGAAGCTGAATGTGGGGCTCAGAGAGAACAGTGAGAACACACACCACTCAAACACAACCATCAACTCACAACTGTGTGTGTGTGTGTGTGTGTGTGTGTTGTAGGTTGGAGCATGGAGGAGAGATCAGGATAAAACCAGGACCAAGAAAATGTAGGTTCTCTCTCTCTCTCTCTCTCTCTCTCTCTCTCTCTCTCCTGCTCTTTCTCTTTACATTCGTTGTGTCTCATTTTGTGTTGTTTGTGTGTTGTGTAGGTACCACTTCAGAATAAGACTTCACTTATAAAGGTTTATAAATGGTTTAAAGTCTGTTTATTAATAGTTATGTTATTAACACATTAATAATCAGTTATAACACAGATATAAAGGGCACCAATGACCTGTTGTTTGCCAAATAGTGAACCCACATCCATCTCCAGTTAAACCTCAGATCTTGCCGAATACTGACCTCACTGTGTCTCCTCCATCAGTCGACATTAACCCTGTCAGCTCCAGCACATATTTGTTAATGAGTTTAACCCTTTAATGAATTACCCACCACCAGAGTGTCTTTTTCTACTTTAATGATAATGTGGTGAACCTTAACATGTGAAATGACTAAACTCACATTCTCAGGTCTGAGCTTATTCTTTACCTCCACATTTTCACTAAGTTCTCTCACACTTTCAGTATTAGACACGAAAGAGTTCACTGTCACACTTCCTTTCTCTGTGTTACAAAGGATTATTAATCACTTTTAAAGTGTTCACAGTGTAATTAATAACCATGTAATAACAGGCTTTTAAACCATTTATAAACCTTTATTAGTGTATTCTTGTTTTAATGTGGTACCATTGTGTGTCTGATTGTGTGTGTGTGTCGTGCTTGTGGTTGTTTGTGTGTGTCGTGCTTGTGATTGTGTGTGTGTGTCTCGTGCTTGTGTGTGTGTCGTGTGTCTGATTGTGTGTGTCGTGTGTCTGATTGTGTGTGTCGTGCTTGTGGTTGTGTGTGTGTGTCGTACTTGTGGTTGTGTGTGTGTGTCGTACTTGTGGTTGTGTGTGTGTGTCGTGCTTGTGGTTGTGTGTGTTTGTCGTGCTTGTGGTTGTGTGTGTGTGTCGTGCTTGTGTGTGTGTCGTGTGTCTGATTGTGTGTGTGTGTCATGTGTCTGATTGTGTTTCGTGTGTCTGATTGTGTGTGTCTGATTGTGTGTGTGTCGTGTGTCTGATTGTGTGTGTGTGTCGTGTGTCTGATTATGTGTTTCGTATGTCTGATTGTGTGATTCGTGTGTCTGATTGTGTGTGTGTGTCGTGTGTCTGATTGTGTGTGTGTGTCGTGTGTCTGATTGTGTGTGTGTGTCATGTGTCTGATTGTGTGTGTGTGTCATGTGTCTGATTGTGTGTTTCGTGTGTCTGTGTGTGTGTCATGTGTCTGATTGTGTGTGTCGTGTGTCTGATTGTGTGTGTGTGTGTCGTGTGTCTGATTGTGTGTCGTGTGTCTGATTGTGTGTGTGTGTGTCATGTGTCTGATTGTGTGTGTGTGTCATGTGTCTGATTGTTTGTGTGTGTCATGTGTCTGATTGTGTGTTTCGTGTGTCTGTCATGTGTCTGATTGTGTGTGTCGTGTGTCTGATTGTGTGTGTGTCTGATTGTGTGTGTGTGTGTTGTGTCTGATTGTGTGTGTGTATTGTGTCTGATTGTGTGTGTGTCGTGTGTCTGATTGTGTGTTGTGCTTGTGGTTGTGTGTGTGTGTCGTGCTTGTGTGTGTGTGTGTCGTGTGCCTGATTGTGTGTGTGTGTCGTGTGTCTGATTGTGTGTGTGTGTCTGATTGTGTGTGTGTGTCTGATTGTGTGTGTGTATTGTGTCTGATTGTGTGTCGTGTGTCTGATTGTGTGTCGTGTGTCTGATTGTGTGCGTGTGTCGTGTGTCTGATTGTGTGACGTGTATCTTGTTGTGTGCAGATGCCTGTGAGCTCACACTGGACCCAAACACAGTGCACACACACCTCTCTCTGTCTGAGGGGAACAGGAAGGTGAAGTGTGTGGAGGAGAGACAGTCGTATCTTGATCATCCAGAGAGATTCAGTGTCTGGGAGCAGGTTCTGTGCAGAGAGAGTCTGACTGGACGCTGTTACTGGGAAACTGAGTGGAGTGGGAGAGGGGTTTATATTTCAGTGGCGTATAAATCAATCAGGAGAAAAGGGGGCAGTGGTGACTGTTGGTTTGGAGCGAATGAAAAGTCCTGGAGTCTGATCTGCTCTAATAACAGTTACTCTGTCCGTCACAATAATAACAGCACTGCTCTCCCTCCTCCTCCCTCCAGATCTAACAGAGTAGGAGTGTATGTGGACTGTCCGGCCGGCACTCTGTCCTTCTACAGCGTCTCCACTGACACACACACACTCACACACTTACACACACTCACCACCACATTCACTGAACCCCTCTGTGCTGGGTTTAGGCTTTATTCAGACTCCTCAGTGAGTTTGTGTCAGATAAAATAGTGCTGTGTGTGATCTATTGTTTTGATTGGTCTTTTCTGTCAAACGAGCTGCTGCTTTAAAATGTGAGGAGAATCACAAAAGACGATGAAACAGAAATGAAGCTCAGTTTGTAAAAGAAAGCGAGCAGAGAGACTCTTCAGGGACAAAACAGTGATAAAACCTGGACCTGAGTGAACACTACACCCCTGCACTTCTCTCTCTTTTATATCCCTGATGTAAACAGGATTTTTCAGCTGTTTATTTGATTTCTCTCGTTATAAAGCGCTGTGTTTATTTACACTGTGCGCTGGTCTCCATCGTCTCTCACATCAAATCTACGGGGAGTCAGTTACAAAACAGTGGATTCTCTGTCTCTGACGTGTCCAGCTCGGTCCTACTTCTGTATCCCAGGCTCCTCAACACCATCTGAGCGCCTCTTCTCTACAGCAGGAAATATAGCTTCAAACAGAGAGAACCAGCCTTAGCCCAGAACATGAGAGAGGTTTCTATTGTTACTCTGTAATGAAGGAGTGAGGGTGTGAGTGAGTGAAGGTGTTTCCTGTAGGAGGAAAGAGGACAGAGGGGATCAGGGTGTAATGGGTGGGTTGTGTTCATCTGTGTCGTCAGTGTAAACACAGACCCTCGTCATAGTGCACTTCCACCTCCAGAACTCTTCAGATATTTGTAAATATTAAATATTTAGTTTTCAAACGACGCCAAACACAATGTAAGTGTGGGCTAACACTGAACTGTCTTTGTTCTTGTTAATCTGGTTAATGGTGTAAACTGAGCACAGACAGTGTGTTGATGCTGAGTGGACGGGGGTTAAGAGATGTGTCTTAAAGCTGAAAGGAAACACAAACATAGGAACAGAAGGAAAAGATGGGGCTTCTCTAAGAAACTCTTCTCCTTTCTGTGAGATTGGATTCTGGGGGTTTGTTGTGGGAGGAAATGAAAGAGTGATGTTTGTAGGTGGAAAAGAAGAATTCTGAAATATACTTTTATTAAAGTTTAGAGCTGCAACTAATGATTATTTTGATAATCGATTAATCTGTCGATTTTTTTTTTTTTTGATTATTCGATTAATCGGATAAAAAGGAAGACAAGCCAAATTTGGTTTCCTGTCTGTTACTAGCATATTCAGGATACCATCAGTGAGAACAGCTGCTTGCTGTGGTGTGCAGATCTTCTTCAAAACATAGTCAGCAATGCTGTGCTGTTTTTGTCGGAGGTGAGAGAGAAAGTGTAGATATGAACATACACCTTTTTTAAGTTAATAACTACTGATCTAAAATGCAGACAACAATGCAGGCAAATTGAAATTACATCAATGGATATTGGGTGATGCTGCCATGTGCTGAGAATAAAAGGGATATTCAACTTATGATCAGATATTGTTAAGATATTTAAGATTTTAGAGAACTATTGTTGTAATTGTATAAGGAACACACAAACTACCATTATTAAAAATTAGCGTTTACATGAAGAATGTAATAATGTAAGATACACTTGGCTGTGATACTCAAACACTAACACGCAATGCCAGTCAGAAAAGACCTTGAAAAAGGCTTTAAATATATTATTTTAAAAAATGTTTGGATTTTTTTAAACTCTGAATGTAACTGCCGCCACATTTAAGGTGGAACGGAAAACTCACTACATACAAGAGTGATATAAATTTACTAAAAATGAGACATCTTTTTTAACTACTCTAGCAGGCTCTAGTGACATTGAGTGAGAGGAAAAGTAGAATGAACTTACTATACTTCATCTCATTCACACATAGCTCCAACAGGCTTCATTTTCAGATGCTCATGCAGTGATGATGTGCTGCTGTGCCATGCGAGATCAGCTGTGCACATTTTGCACTCAACGCTGTTCCTTGAAGGCGTTAATGTAAACTGTTCCAATACTTTTGATGACTTGGGTCATACATTTTTCTCTCTGGTTGTGCTAATATTATCCTCTGCTGTGACCGCCTCCGCCATTTTTCAAACCCTTCTTCCAGAGTTCGTCACGTGTAGCAACTGTACCTATGTGTATAATAACTTAGACCCAACTAATCGATTATTAAATTAGTTGCCAACTATTTTAACACTCGATTTTAATCGATTAGTTGTTGCAGCCCGTAAAAGCGGTAACTCTTGTACAGCCGTTAATGTGGGTTCTTTGTCCTAACCTGATTCAATAGTAGGTCAGTTCCGCTGGTGCAGGGTAGCGTGGTTTGGACGGGGAGGCAAGAAGTGAAAGAGACTCGGACATAAAGTTCACTTTTTAATGTAGAATACACTTTTACTCTGGCTACTAGTTAACTACCTTCTCTCCTCGCTTCTCTCTCCCTCTCTCTCGTCATATTTTTTCCAACCCATTCTGCATCATAGCAAACCATTTACAGTGCATTTGTAGATCTAACCATTTCTGATTACTGCTGTTACATATACTCTCCCACCCAGCAAGAAATGTCCTCATTTCTGTAGCTAGAATAACAAACATATATCCAATTTGCAAAACAAACGAGAAAGGAAACAACAACCAATCCAAAAACTCAGTTGATTATACCCAACAGAACTTGCTGAAAATAACAATGCGTCCAATGAAAAGAGAACCAATATTTAGTCCATTCAGTACAGATGAAAGTCTCTGAGGTGTGCTGGCCTCCGATGCTGATGCCGTGAATGACTTGTGGCGTCAGTGGTCCGCCTAGGTGAAGCAGGACGTAGGCCCGCAGGGGCACTGAGTTGACCCTGTGGGGCAAAGTGAGGTGTTGCCTGTGGAGTGTGTGGCAATGGGTCAGGAGGATGGGAATGTGAGGTGCGGTGGGGAGTTTGGAATGTAGAGGGTGAGGTAGGATGGGGGAGGACAGACTGAGGGGGTACAGGCGAGGGGGGCCACAAAGGACAGATTAAAGGGGCCTTGAGAAAAGACTGTGGGGCTCTAAAGACAGTGTTCTGGGGCCCGAAAACAAAGGGGCCCGGTTTGAGGCGCTTGTAGTGAAGAACTTTGGGCCTACTGTGGGGGCGGGTCAAGTCACAAACCTGAAAATCAACAGGTAGTGGTTGATCAGTGTGTGTCATGGGGCCTAAGATCTCATAAGGGCCAATCCAGCGTGGGGCAAGCTTATTATGTTGGCGTGCTGTGTCGTCCACTAAAACTAAATCACCAGGTTCATAGGGCCTGTAGTTTAGACGGCAATCATAGTACTTTTGCTGACGGTCCTGAGCTTCATTCCTGAAAGCGGTAGCTGACTCATATGCTTTCTTAAGCCGTGTTCGCAAAGAAGCGGCATAAGCAGCTGGGGTGGTGGCTGTACCTGTTGAGATCGAATCAGGACTGTGTAGTAAGGTGTCTACTGGAACACGAGCCTCCCGGCCATGGACTAAGTAGAAAGGTGTAAATCCTGTGCTGGCATGAATCGTGGTGTTGTAAGATAGTGCAACTTGAGAAAGATGATCATCCCACTCATGGACTTGGTCAAACAGGTACTTGGACAGTTCTTCCTTGAGAGTATGATTGTATCGCTCCACTGCACCATCACAATGTGCATGATAGGGTGAAGTGTGAAGCTTGTGAATGGACATCAGACTACAAAGATGTTTTATGAGGTCAGATTCAAACTGCCGCCCCTGATCGGAGTGCAGTGCTTCAGGAACACCATGCTGAGGAATGTATTGTTCAAAAATACAATGTGCCACTGAAACAGCTGTCTGGGTCTGTAAAGGGTAGAGATTAACAAATTTGGTGTAGAGGTCCATGACCACTAAAACATAGCAGCTGCCTTTGGTTGACACCGGAAGCTCAGAAATATCAGCTGCCACAATTTGAAAAGGCCGACTGGGTGAAATTGGAATTAGTGGGGCCTGTGGACGAGATACTGGTGAACGTCGTGACTGACAAGCGGCACACTGCCGACAATATTGCGAGATGTCTGAGGACATATACGGCCAGTAGAAAGATCGCAAAGCTCTGTGAGTTGTTTTAGCCAAGCCATAATGACCTGCTGTGGGGTGACCATGTAAATAATGTAATACCTGTGGAACCAATTTTCTGGGAATGACCACCTGCTCAATGGTGTTGTGAGAAGTGGGGTGACTCACACATCTACATGAGGCCATTACACACCTTAAGGTGTGGGAACTGTGACCACAATTTGCGAAGGGATGGAGATGCGTTTTTCAGTTTCCAAAGAGGTGGTCGTCGGCCATGCTCTAACCAATCGAACAGCAGAGTAATATCAGGGTCATTTCGCTGGTGTGTAGCCAGGTCCCAATCCATCTGGACATGAACCAAGTTTTCAGATTTGTGACATGAGTCATTGTTAGCATGACGACCTGGGATATGGCATGGTTCCTGTCTGTAATTTTTGTTGGCCATCTGAGTTGATGTTGTCTTCGTAAGGAGCTTCTGTGATACAGGCAGTGCTATATCATCAGGGCGACGAGACATGGCGTCTGCATTAAGGTGCTTAGTGCCATCTCTGTGCACTCCAATCATGCATTAGTGCATTAGTGCATTAGTGCATTAGTCCAATCATGAAGGTCTAATTCAACAGCCCAGCGTGCACGCCTGCCTGTAGGATCCTGTTCCACTGGTAGCTTCTTGAGACCTACTAATGGTTTGTGGTTCGTGATGATAGTGAACTGGTGGAAGGCCTGATAGTGGCGAAAATGACGAACAGACCAGACAATGGCATACAGTTCACGGTCGAATGTTGACCATTTCCTTTCGGCCACAGAGAGTGTATGACTTGCGTATGCTATTACATGTTCTCTACCAGCTACCTTCTGTGATAGTACACTTCCAAAGGCATGAGTGGAGGCATCAGTGTATAACAAGAAGGGGGCTGACAAATCTGGAAAAGCCAAGATAGGTAGTGAGGTCAAAGCATGTTTCAGTGTGTGGAAAGCATTGTTTGCAGCCTGAGACCATTCAAATGGTACACCTTTGTGAGTAAGTGGCCGTTAATGTGGGTTCTTTGTCCTAACCTGATTCAATAGTAGGTCGGTTCCGCTGGTGCAGGGTAGCGTGGTTTGGACAGGGAGGCAAGAAGTGAAAGAGACTCGGACATGAAGTTCACTTTTTAATGTAGAATACACTGTTACTCTGGCTACTAGTTAACTGCGAGCTAAAGCATACATCCCACCACCTTCTCTCCAATCTCTCTCTCTCCCTCTCTCTCGTCATATATTTTCCAACCCATTCTGCATCATAGCAAACCATTTACAGTGCATTTGTAGATCTAACAATGTCTGATTACTGCTGTTACAGCCCTATGAAAGTTTAATATTATGAACATTTAATAAATCTCTTACAAACAGAAGTCTGTCTTTGTATTGCATCTCCACACACACACACACACACACACACACACACTGAAGCCCTCTATTCAGGGTGTAGTAACGGATTCTGAATAAAAGTCAACATTTTCTCACATTTTAAAGCAGTGAGAATGTGGAGGTCACACCCTGTTACTGAAGAAGAATGTTCTGTTGTGTTTCACTGCAACAACAAGCTGAATGTATGAGAGTAAAGACTATAAGAGAATGTAAACACAAAAGATCCTCAGTGATTTCTCTGGTAAAAAAGAAAGAAAAAGACCCAATGTTCCCATGACTAACTCCACAGCTATTAAGAGCTTCATTTATATAATCAGTTTATATAATCATGTACCAACAGTAGAGATGCACAGACTGATCGTCCGTGACCGGAAAAGGCCGGTTTTTATCGTGATCGACCGGTCAGTGTCTCCACACAGATTTGTGCCGGTCGCATTTACACATGTGCACCACACGAGGGCAGCAGCAGCAGCGCAAACACAGCCACACACTCACTGTTTAAGCACTGTTTCCTATTGTACTACACTTGTGCACTTGTTTTCATTAGGAATCGTTAATAATTGCTCTTTATTTTATTTAGGGGTTTATCGAAGACAACATTTGTCACATTAGTGCACAGTTTAATGTTCAGATGTAAAAGTTTCCATTAAACCCTTTGTACAGAAACGCCCTCTATTGTTAATCAACATTAATTAGTTCATAGCGTCAAATTATTTGATCAAAAAGCCCTCAACACCACCTCATATGTCTCAGTAGTAACACCACTACACACACACTGACTTTCAGCCCCCTGCTCGGTACTGACTGTTTACACCTGGAGCAGTAAGTTTTGACGTAAAGTCTTCGTGAATTCAAAGTTGAGGGCGTTCCTTCTTAGATTCAGTGCAGCTGTGGACCAATGAGCGGCTGCCGGCTGTGAGCGGGGTCCTATTCCCCGGGGAAGGGGTGCGCTGCTGGACGCCGCTCTCCACAGGGATTCGCTCACAGCTCTGAGGGGGCGGGTCAGAAGTGATTGACACCTCTGTAAACCAATAGCAGGGACTCAGATGAAGACAAAGAGAGTCGATGTGCCGAGATCACTCACTCTCTCTGGGTCTGGGAGAGAGAGGGAGCGCCTGGGAACATATTTTAGAATAAATTTAAATTGACTTGTTTTATCGCAGAACAACCAAATAAAACCTTTATATTTTGTGACAGACTGTTTTAAACGTTTGGTCACTTTGAGGTACATATTGTCTACATTCAGAGTTAAAGTCTAGTGTTAAAGTGGAACCGCTCTAAAATGAGCCGAAAACTGCATCTGTGTAAGAATGAGTGTTTTAAAATAAGAGCTGTATTTCCAACGAGGGCCACAGGGGGGCAGTGTGAGCCCGCAGCGCTTTACCTCCTCTCCCTCCTTTAATGATTTTACTGGTAGTTTTATGGAGAGAGATTAGTCTCAAAATACTTTACAAATGCGTAAATGTTAATCCACAAATTAAACACAAGTCACAGATATGTTTCACTGTTCACAAATGAACACATCACACTCTGTGTCTCACGGTCTGCAGTTTGCACAAATACAGTTACATTCATAAACACGTGTCTGGTTTTCATAGATATATCATCATTTTATGCGAAAATAAATACATTTGTTTAAATTTACATTGAATATATTTGTAAAATCACTGTCTCGAATTTAAAATGTTTGTGAAAGTCACTCACGTTAATTTGTTTATTATTATTATTCACATATTTAACAACACAACACAGAACAGTGAAGAAGAACAGATTCTCGTGGAGGATGTTATATCCACAAACGTTCCGTTAGGGGGCGCACATTAAGGGAAAAAACCCTTAGAACACAAAGTTTGGAGAGATCTGGTGTGAGATGATTCTAGCAGTTTTCCAGTTTTTTAATCTCCTTAAAGCAGAATAATATGAATTAAATTCATTCATGAAACAGAGGAAAGAGGGCTCCCCCTCCACTTACTGCAGTGAATGTGGTGTTTTCCTCAGAGAACGATTACATTTACAGCGTCAGAGAAAGCTGAAGTTTTCCATTTAAAATAAAATGGCATCAACATCAAAGGAAGGAATGTTAAGTTTGAGATTAATCCAATTTCTAATGAAAAAAACTAATGTTCCAGAGGTTCATTTTCTGACTCTTACAAAATACACACAAATCAACATCAAAATTAAACCTTTTCTGAAGAAACACAGCTCCAGGATCATATCATATTTATTATTGTGAAATGGGTCTCCTTCACCTCAGGAGATATGGGCCGTTTAATACATTTTGAATGAGCAAAAGTCACTGTGGCTTTGTAAATGGTGTTAGGTTTAAGTTTCTTTAAAGGTTCTCTATTGAATTCAAAATAAATCTTGTGTCTCACACCATCACTGATGATCTCATTATTTCACTTGGAGTCGACTCAATTATATTCATTCACTTTTAATGTGGGCAGAGAAACAGTCTCCTTTGAATGTACAATGATATTTTTAATGAACTGAATCAACGCTAAAGGGAGCGCTTTACACACCTTTTTAAAACCTTTATAACTACAGTTTATATCACATTCTTTCACAAAGTGATGAACCATTTAAAACATCTCCATCACAATCTAAAAGATCCTTTACAGAAATGAGACCTTTATCATCCCACTCTTTTTTAAATAACGACTTCTTACTGACTGTGATCGCCCTATTATTCCATAAAGTGTCTTCACGAGGAGAGAAGTGATGTTTGAATATCATTTTCCAGAAAAGAAGAATGTGTTTATGGAAGTGTGAGTTTAACTGGAATCTCACTAATTTCATAGTCACACTTCATAAAGAACTCAGCTCCTCCCAGTTTCTTAAAAATGGACCCAGGAATATGAACCCACACTGAATTTTGCTGCATAATAAATGTTTTTAGCCAATTAACCCTAAATGTACCGACCATGGCTTCAAAGTCTAATGCATTAACACCACCTTCATCACATTTCTCCACCAACTGGGACCTTTTGATAGAATGAGTCTTGTTTTTCCACAGAAACTGAACAATAATAGAGTTTTCTCTCCTTATATTTAGTGGTGATACACACAGAGAATGACACGGATAAACAGCCCTTGAACTGCCCTCTGCTTTCGTCAATAGGTTTCTTCCAAAGATCGTCAAACCCCTCATCGACCAACGACTAAGACTTTTTTTCATGTCTCTTCTAAACGTTTTGAGACGTTAACATCTTCTCTTCTCAGTACATTCTCAAAGACTAATCTTCCCAAATATTTAACTCCATTAACAGCTCTGATTGACGAAGTGTCTTTATGTGTACAATTATGAACGGGAAGAACCTCACATTCTTTAAGGTTCAGTCCTAAACCTGACGCCTCGGAAAATAACGAAACTGTATCAAGAGCTCTTTCAACCGTTAAATCATTTTTCAAAAACAGTGCTGTGTCGTCAGCAAACGGACTGATCTTGTGTTCTCCATCGAAAACATGAACTCCTTGTGACTCAGGACTATTATTGACCCTAAGGGCTAATAACTGAGTGGTGAAGACGAACAATTTGGGGGAAACAGGGCGACCGTGACGAATGCCTCGCTGGATCCTGAATCTAGAAGTAAGTCCTGGATTTAAGGAAATTGAGCTGTAAACATCATTATAAAACATCTTCATCAATCCACAAACATTTTCCCCAAAACCCAAACATTTTAAAGCATCTCACAAAAAAGGCGTGTTCAATTGTGTCAAACGCTTTGTAAAAATCAAGGAACAAACTCAGGCCGTCGTTGTCAACACACTCACAATAATCTGACACCTCAGATATCAGTCTAATGTGATTATGGATGTTTCTCCCCTGAACAAAAGCTGATTGACTGTCATCAGTTATATCTTTTAGTCCTTTATTCAAACGCTCAGCAAAGACATGAGCTAAAAGTTTATAATCAGTGCACAGCAAAGTGATTGGTCTCCAGTTTTCTACAAAATGACTCTCTTTATTAGGTTCAGGAATTAAGGTAATTACCCCTTGTTTCATTGTGTTAGAGAGATTACGTTCAGAGACACAATCTGAGAAAGCGTTATACAACAACTCTCTGACATCTGTCCAAAAAAACCTATAAAATTCGGTTGTTAACCCAATCCAAGCCAGGTGACTGTCCGGAGGGCGTCTTCAAAATAACCTCCTCTCACTCCTCAATTTTAATCTGTTCTTCCATCAGTTGTTTAAAACCTGCATCAATAACTTTTCTAGATTCTCACAGCGTTTAGAAGAAGAGAACAAACAGTTTCAGAGTCATTAGATTTACACAAGTTACAATAAAAGTCAAATATTTCTCTATTAATTTGGCTTTCGTCTTTTGAAACATAACCATTTACATTCAATTTACTAATGTTTTTCTTTAATTGTCTGTGTTTTTCAAGGTTAAAAAAAGAGGTATTTTTCCCCTTCTTCAATCCAACGAGCTCCAGAGCGAACAAACGCACCCTTTGCTTTTTCTAAATATAGGTCTAGTTCACTCTGTGTGTGATTTAATTTCAACAAGTTCCTCAAGAGACACATTAGTTTTCTTACAAAGATCATTAACACTGGTGATGATTTTAAGTTGTTTTTGTTTTTTAAACTTAGATAGTTTTTTACTTGAATAAATCGCCAGTTCTCTTTTCTTAAATTTAAACCATTCCCATTTACTCACAGGTGTCACGCCCTTGTCCAGCCTTTGTTCCTCCTCCTCATCAGTGTCTCATTTGTAATCCTGTCCTCTCGTTAGCTGTCCCAGGTGTTCCTTGTCTGTGGTGCACATTTAAGTGGTCTATGATTATTATTATTATTAGTATTATTACTATGATCACATGGCACCTGGCATTCCCTGCAAATACAGTCCACAAAGGCAAGGAATGACATCACACACAATCACAACACACACTTCCTCTAGCATCTACAGACACGAAGTATAAACGCACATCTACAGCTCGTCTAACACCACAAACTAACCCCTCAGATCCAGTGGGAACCCTGCAAATAGAGACAGCAAGAGAAGAGAGAGACTGCAAACAGAGACAGTGTTAAAATGAACCATGCACATATCTACAGATCCTATTCCTACCATCTACAGAAACTGACCTTGACTTCCCTTGAACTGTACAAACACAGCTACATCAATACAGACACAAATAATACTCACTCTACTCTAATAATATACACGCATTACACTACATTATTATTATTATTATTAAAACTAGTGATTAAAAATGAATGAGAAGAATAAAGTGAGGAGTGAAGGAGGCGTAGATGGTCAGATGTCCTCGAGCCTGTCCAAGAGGTCTTCAGCGTGGCTCTGGAAGATCTCCCACACCGCTCTGAACAAAGACCCAGGAGAGCTGTACTCTGACTCCTCCAGCGTAAAGACGCTCTCCAAAAAGAGCAGCACCGCGTTCTGAAAGACAGAAGTAGAGATTCTGCTCAAATGAGGCCAACAAACCCCTTCAAAAGAAAAGCACATCATTTCTACACTGAGCTGCTGCTGCACAGGTGTGTCGTGTGGCGATGGATCGTCAGTGTTACCCGGACAAGGAGCAGGCACTGGTCAGCTCTGGGTCTGCTCTGCCTGGTGACTGCAGAGACCGAGGAGATCACGGCCATCAGCTGGTGGAGGAATCCTCCTGGCCTCTGAAAATGAAGTTCAAATGACATGAGCGCTGCCATTTAGTTATTCTAGGCCCCTAGGGGTCACATCCGTTCTAGAAGCAGTGATGGACACCACACACACACACGCTCCACTGGAGAAACAGAAGGACATCTTACTGGACAGATCTGAGGCTCCGCCCCCGCCTGGATTCTCAGCAGCACAACCTCAAAGATGACGTCCATGAAGTTGAAGAGCTGGATCTGAGAGTGAGAGGAAGCGTTAGTGACACACACGGTCCGGTTTCATAAGTAGTGCCGATGCTTTCCATCACGTCTGGTTATTCAGACTCACTCCGATCTCCGCCAGCTCCTCTACAACCCCTTCACCACAGGAGGGAAACTCGGCCGTCACCAGCAGACGATGGTAGAGCTGCTGGAAGAGTCTCACGTCCTGCAGGATGTAAAGAGATGCACAGAATCACATTAGTGAAGCAGTTATATTACATCACATCATTTAATATGACGCAGCGATCATTCTCTTACCCTGTCGTTGAGGGCGGCCAGGTCCTCCAACATCATACGGCCAGCTTCACGGAGACTGCAGCGACAGCCTGCTTCACTGAGTGTGGTCTACACAAGCAATGGAAGGAGTTTCAGTGAAAACGGACTGGAGACTCATCACTGCTTAAAGACAGCGGCCTTCAGATGAGGTAGAAATACAGTGGTTTCATGTGGTTCACTTACAGTGAAGGCCTGGCGCAGGGCCCGCAGTTTAAGAGGGAAGCTGGTCATCCTCTTAATCTCTGAGTAGATGCTGTGGAGAAGGAGCAGGTTTTGCAGGAGGTCAGTTCTGTTAATAGATGTCAGCACTTTTATTCAGTGTGGGACGTAAAGGGTTAAAGCTGCCCCTGTACTCACTGCAAAGAGGGCACCTCCCGAGCCACAGCCTCTGCATCTCCAGACGTCTGTAACACCAAACATTCACCTCCTGTTCCAGTCTTATATCATTCAGGGAGTTCTAATTACCGTAATAACAGCTGCACATCTGCTTTACCTCAGGAGTGGGCTCAGGCTGAGGCTGAGGGTCTGGGTCAGGGCGGGTCACCTCTGTGCCCGAGCTGGTTCTGAAGGACCACGCCTCCTGTCCGATGAAGAGGGACTGACACGTGCGGAGCACCTCCGTCACCTGGACAACAACAACACGCTCAGTACTTGGGAACAGCGCAGTGCAGTGGTTTTTCAAAAGGCATTCTACAAAGCTCAGGTCCAGGAAAGAGGGCCCTAATATGAAATAAATAAACACTGATTATGAATAAGTTCTTAAGATAAAACACTGAGTATATTGTTACAAACAGAATGAATAGCTGCTTTCTCTGTTTATTTACAACTTTTAAACTGTCCCCGACTCTTTTGGAAGTGAGGTTTGTACAAGAGCAGGTGTGTTAGTGTTTACTAGAACACGCTGAACCCACCTCAACACCTCCAGATGTTTTACAGCTGTGTTCCTCAGTGAACACCAGCTTCACAGTGTGAGTCAAGCTCCATCAAAAGACCAGGCTGAAGTGAACATAGACACGTCTGAGAGATCTCACCTGGGCAAGGGTGACCCTCGCGGTGGATGCGGTCCAAACGGGGCACTGTAAGAGAAGTTCTGGTCGTCATATGGATGATATAAACTACGACTAGTGAAATGAATGAGAGAAAATGAAAGAATGGTGCTGGAGATGAGTGCAGTGGGAGGAGGTCTGGACCTTAGCCGATGGAATGAAAAAACCCTTGGTGTGAATCCACCAGTGATATGCAAGTGCCCCCCGCGTGAGATCAACGTAGTGGAGCCTGACATGGACCCTCTGGAAGACACACGAACACACACACACAGGCAAATAAGACCCTACAGAGCTACAGATGTGATTAACAACACCAGACAGGGGGTCTTGAACAGATAAAGGTGCACACCTTCTTGTCTGCACGGTGCCACTCTGTGCTGGAGAAACGCAGGGTCCAGAAAGTCCTCTGCATTCCTCCATGAAGCCGAACGACCAGCCGCTCCAGAAAGAGCCTGGGACACTGTGGGGGTGGGGGGTGGTGCACATTAGAATGAACCACTACAAACAGTCTCAGAAGTTAAAGAGCTCATATGAATCTCATTCTCTCCATCGGTGACCACTGTTAGCGCCCTCTAGTGGTCCAGATACGCACCGTCCAAATATGAACAGTTAGTATTCACTCCTTTTTGTGGCGTCATAGACCAACACATTACCATACATCCACCTATTCAGCCTACAGCAGTTAAGCCACGCCCATTCACACTGAAGTTAAATGAGGAAACCAATGAGAACAGGGCTCACTTAAATATAAATAATTAACAATGAACCCAGCAGCTTCACTCACACTGTATGTGATCACAGGGCCCGAGGGGACCACAAGGGCCCCACCCTCCTCTGTGCGGACCTGCAGTAAACAGAGAGTGAGGTAGAGATCAGTGTGTTCGTTATATTGAGTGGAGTTACTCCCAGCAGTGGTAGTGTGTGTGGATAGTGACCTCAGGCTGGTCTCCGGTGACCCGTCCGATGAAGCCGTCGTACAGATGACAGAAGACGTCGGGCTCCACCAGCTGGACAGCATCTCGCAGCCTCTGCTCCGGGTCTGAAACATGTTCCACACCTCACTGAAGCTGGAGCAGTTCCTCTGAGTCTGAGAACCTCTCTAAAGCACATGGACCCTCTCTTTTTCACTTTGACCCAGACCTGAACATGACCAGCGTCTCCAGCCATAGACCCTCACTACAGCCATTTTGAAGCTTTCAGACAGCATTAACGTTGCCATGGAGACCACACGGTAAACATGTTTACATTTAAACACTTAAAGAAAAACAAGACCCCTGTAAAATAATATATTTATAATAAAGTTATATTACGAGAATAAAGTCTATTTAAAATTATTGAATAACGTTAATGTTCAAGAATAAAGTGAACATTTTTAGAATAAATAAAAATATGAGGAAGTTTTATTGTTGAAGCTGCGTTCTCAACAATTCTCAACAGTTGACCTGCTACTGTCATATTTCTCAAGAATGAACGTTAAAAAATGAATAAAACCATAAAGAATGAGCGCTGTGTAGAGGATTACACCGTCAGTGCCACTGTAAAGCTGCTTATTTGTAATTATTTGATTAATTTAGACTGTTGCAGAGGTGTTTGCTGATAACTATTTTCTTCATTCTGTGTTGTCTTCAGCAAAAGTGTAGTCTACGAAATAAAGGTACAATACTTTAATAAACAGACACAAGATGAAGGAGACACATGAAGCTGGAACTGTCCTTTTTCCACTGGAGGAGCAGGGACTGTGTTGTGGACGATGACAAATTGGGCAACATTAGGTTCTGACCAGCTTTAATGGACTCACTAGGTGTGTAACTGTGTCCTTTTTACAAAACTCGGGGTCACAAACCCCCTCAGTGTCGTATCATCACGCAGTGCCCCATTACATTGAATGAGGAGTCAAATTAAACCTTAGGGCGCCCTCTTGTGGACGATATGAGGTATTGTCTGATCTCATTTTCATCGGTTCAGGCTTCATTCTGTCCACAAAAGCCCCGTTAGGTTTTATTTATTGTTTAATGTGGTAATTGATAAATAAAGACAACAGCGGGTCAGTTGGATTTTACTGAACACTTTGAGAATGAGGTGTGATTTTGGCCGCGGCTCTGTGCCGCACAACAGGAGCCCACTGTCCCACCTCCAGCTGAATGTGCCGCGACAAACTCGCTCAGTTCACAACGAAATGGAGTCCCACCAGATTCACTCCCTCCTCGACACCAACTGTTAATGTTTCAGTGGTAAACAGTGGGTGTAGTGTGTGAATAAGGAATGGAGAGATCAGACTAGTGTCCTAATGCACAGCCTGAGTCATGTCTGTCTGAAAATGATTGTTAAACTGAGGGAACGGATTAAACGAAATATAAATATTTATAATTCTTTGATCAAAAAGCCCTCAACACCACCTCATATGTCTCAGTAGTAACACCACTACACACACACTGACTTTCAGCCCCCTGCTCGGTACTGACTGTTTACACCTGGAGCAGGACGACATTTAAACTCGGACATTTAAACCATAACAGACTGTAAAATCTCTTCAGATTCTGTCTTTAAATAAAACACAGTCTCAGGAGAGAGGCGCCGCACCGGTGAAAAGCTCCAAAAGACAATCCCTTACTCACCACGCCACAGTAAACGTGCCTTTATTTCCTGAGTAACGGTAACGCACTGTTCTGGAGCTCCTAGCGCCCAGGCAATGGTAAGTTTTGACGTAAAGTCTTCGTGAATTCAAAGTTGAGGGCATTCCTTCTTAGATTCAGTGCAGCTGTGGACCAATGAGCGGCTGCCGGCTGTGAGCGGGGTCCTATTCCCCGGGGGAGGGGTGCGCTGCTGGACGCCGCTCTCCACAGGGATTCGCTCACAGCTCTGAGGGGGCGGGTCAGAAGTGATTGACACTTCTCTAAACCAATAGCAGTGATCCAGACGAAGACAAAGAGAGTCGATGTGCCGAGATCACTCACTCTCTTTGGGTCTGGGAGAGAGAGGGAGCGCCTGGGAACATATTTTAGAATAAACTTAAATTTACTTGTTTTATCACAGAACAACCAAATAAAAAAAAAACTCTAACTTTGGTAATTTTCAACACTTGTTTGAAGCAAATAAATGATTTTAGCATGTATTTGTGAGGATGAAATTGGTAAATCTTTGTCCAATCTTCATTAGCAAAATTAGCGCAGCATCTCTCATTGTAAACGACAAAAGATAAATATTTCTTGGTTGATTGAAAAAAAAGAAGCATTTGACTTTTTTTGCAGAAAGAACATATATTACATCTCATTTAAAATACTCTTCTTCTGGACATAAAAATTATGAAATAAAAATGATAAAATGTGACATTTTAAACTGTTTTAATATATTAATTATTATGACATATAAAATAATATTATATATGATAAACCTTTTCTAATACAAAAGCAACTATAAGGATTTCAATCAAATAAACGGCAAGAAACAAATAGAAATAATGCTTTGTGTTGGAGTTTTTAAACACTGTCCACACATTTTTGGTTGGTGGACTATTCTCCGTCCAGTAGTGAAGCTGAGGTGTTTAAAAACAGATGTACACCATGCTCCTGTGTGGTCAGTGGAGATGATTAAATGGACAGGGAGTGTAGAAACAAAAAGGTGGTTCCTAGTTATTCTTGCCTTATATCACAAAGAGTTAGTTGAACATTTTCTGAAATATAAAAACATGCAGTGTCATAAATCAACCTCAAGGAGAAAACGTTTGAATGCTTTAAAAAACTAATATTATATATGTGTATTTTTTAAGGAACAACAACATACAGTCCTCTTCTTCTGCACCAAATGTATCTGTCATTAGACTAAACGTTCACATACAGACTTTTCCTCAGGTTTGATTGTGTTTTTCACACAGGAAAGGGAAAACGAGGTGGAGGCTCATGCTGAGACGACTATGGGTTCATTAAACAAAGGGAATATGTGAAACACGGTCTAAATACAATCACAAAGGAGAAGAGATATATTCACAATGAGTGACAAGACAGAACTGAACACACTGAGCTTATAAAGAGTGACATAAAGATCTTGCAAGAAGATGGTAAAACCTTCACTAATCCTTCACACAGGTATTATAACTGATATTATAAACCATTTAATCATAACCTAATGATCGCATATCACACATATCTTAACATACCTTTTTAATTAAACTGTATATTACATCACTAAACGCCTCCATCAGCTTCTCCGTTCTTGTGAAAACCAGTGAAAAACTCCTTTACCGTGGATATGCCGGAATATTCCCTCACACGTCAATTTGTCTCAGTGTCTGCGTGGGTTTCCTCCGGGTGCTACAGGTTCCTCCAACGGTCCAAGAACACACGCTGGTAGGTGTCCACGTGTGAGTGTTTGTTACCTTGCTAAGGACTGCCAGCTCCTCCAGGGTGTGTTCCCGCCCTGTGCCCAGTGATTCCAAGTGGGCTCCGGACCCACCGCAACCCTGGACTGGATAAGTTTTTACAGACAATGAATGAATGAATGTCAATTCAGACGGGGTTAATATAACCTGGGGTTATTCTACAGTAAGTAAAAGGCTCAGTTATTGTTCCTACAAAGGGAGGGTGCACTTCGGAAAAATGACTTAAATGGTCTAGTCAGACGTGATTAAACCCACTGAGTTACTTAATAATAATTATATTACCCCATGTCTACCCTGTCTGAACAGGGCTCAAGACATCCTCAATTACATGCAATGCCATCAACCAGGTTGGGCGGGACAGGCACATGCTTCTTCTTATATTTGTAAATCTACTACTGCTTAATGCAATGCCACTGGACAGCTCAAAACATTTGGAAGAGAAGTCTATATGTCCAAATATGTTACAGCAGCCAACAGACACACACCATTTGGCACTGTGCTTCTGTTGATGAGGAAAATGGGCCATCAGACCCACCCAGATAAAGTGAGACCTATTTTTCTGTGTATGTGTCCCGGCCTTGGATAGCTATTCAGGGAAATGACAGACATATCTAATGAAATGTACAATAAAAGTGAACTTTGGAAGCAAATACAGGACTTGATCCTTTATATCAGCTCACATTTCAGTTTCTCATTCTCTTAGCTCCATTACTTATGAGACTGAGGTCAGTTCCATAGTTCAAGAGACTGTATACCCTTTAACTCCTGGTTTATTTCCTCTACTTCACACACACACACACACACACACACACACACACACACACACACACACACACATGCCCAATGCCAGTTGTCGGCTAGATGGGTAAATGTAAACCCCTCAGCGATGAGCTGTGGAGCACTGCAACAGTGGCACTGATTTCTCTGGATTGAGTTGAGCTCTAATCCACAAGTCTTGAATGAGTTAGAATCTCAGAACTAATCACTCAACATTATTACCGGACTTCACTGAGGTTAAAGTGTCTGGATACAATCAAGTCCTCACAGCAGTATAACAATATCTAATGTAAAGACTTTACAGATGAACAGAGGCTGTTACTTCAGCAAAGAGAAGAAAAACTTCCTATGAATTAATTCCAGAATTACAGCATGAGCAAGTGTCAAGACATTTATCCATGTGTCTCCTTTGCTGAGATAATCCATCCACCTCACAGGTGTGGCATATCAGGACACTGATTAGACAGCGTGATTACTGCACGTGTGTGCCTTAGGCTGGCCATAATAAAAGGTCACTCTAAAATGTGATTTGATGAATGATTTATAACTTTTGGAAGACATTTATTTTTGCACAGATTATTAATTTCCATTCCCTTTCAAATGTCTGTGTTTTAATTTTGTGTTTTTTTATTTGAAGCAGATTCCTCATTAGTTCTCCAAATTTTACACAACAATACAAACAAAGTCTGGAACCAACAGTGTGTGGAACCATAAACTTTCAGTTCAGTTTGAAACTGTGCCTTTCACAGAGAGATAACTATATTCATGAAAAGGACACATTTATTAAACGTAACATCCAAATAATAGAAATATTCCCATGTTTATTATCTATAATTAAAACTTTATAAGCAGGCAAAGCATATTTAATTTCATGAAACTTAATTTAAAGGTGGTTTTATAATCCATTAAAAATAAAACGCAGTCTCCCAACCCCTGTTAAATTATAATGCTAAATCACAGTATACGTACAAGTCTTTAATTTCACTCAAACCGATAATACACGGGTGTCCACATTTATTCTCTACAGTGATCTTACTCCACAGTTTGAGAGCAAGAGGAGGGGGGAGCCCGGAATATCCGCTGAATCTCTCAAATCAACGTAACTTTACGGACCTGCTACACTCTGCTCTGTGACGACAGCTGTTCTGTGACTGCGGCTGCCACCCCCCGCATGTAACGGTTTTTCCTCAGTCCTCTCTCTCTCTCTCTGTGAGTGCACCGTCTCAGAGGAGCTCCAGAGCGTCTATAAGAGTCTCTTGTTGACCTTTTCCTTTAGAGTTTTTCCCCTGAATCACATATTTAACTGAAATTGCGTGGTTATTTTGTGAAGGAAACGTCTGGTGAGTTTAGGTAGCGCTAGCTTAAGAAATGTTTATGTGTGTAAATGTTAATGTTTATAAATATTCCTCATGTTTTCGAATAAGTGAAAGAAAAAACCCAGAACACAAAAGGTATATGCAGTGTATATATTGAAAAATATTCGGTTCGATTGTTAGCTTGTTGCTAGCGGCCTGTGTCACGGATTAGCCTTTTAGCTAAGAGCAATAATATACTATTTTATGAATTATTAAGTTATTTATTTAGAGATGAATATACTTAAAGCACAACATTAGTAAAAAAGTTGCAAAGTTACAAAATGTTGCATCACGCAGACTTTTTTTTATTATTTTATTTGACCGGAAAATTAACGGATTCCCCGGATTCATGAAGCTGAGAGGAGAACTACAACTCCCAGTGTGCTGTGCGGGTGTCACTATGACGCAATCATCACATTTCCTGAAAACCTCAGGAAGAAGCGGACGAAGGCAGAGTCAGAAGAGAAACTAGACAAAGCCGCTGGGGTTTGAGACGGTGAGCCTCAATAACATTAAAACATTATAACATTAATGTGAACACTATCCCGCGGGTTAAAGAGAGAGCCCTGTGTTTGTAGCTGTTCTCGGTGGTTTACTCTCAGCTTTAGTCGTGTTTTTGATCCAGACACGATGGCGTTCAGTGAACTACAGCCGTTTGTGCGAAGTTTGGTTCTGTGTTTATTGTGTTGCTGAAGTCAAATATAGACCACATCTGAGTGTGTATTAACTCTACAAGAGTATTATTTACTTTAGAGTCATTTTTAACACAGTTTATGGTTCTATTGAACTGCTTTCGGTTTCAACTCTACACCCTTCTGCTTCCTACTGCTGCAGCCAATCAGATGCTGGATTTATTGTCAGTTTTTTTTATCCAATCACCAACAGGAGCTGTCACGTCAGCCAATCATCATCTTAGTTTCTCTAGAAGAAGGCGGGATTGTCGCTGCTATTGATTTAAAGCAGATCAACTGAAAACCCAGCAGTGAACAACAAAGAAACAGAATCGGGGCGCTTTCTGTCAAAAGACAAAGGGGAAAAACTGCGAAAATACGAAAGATTTCTCTGGGAGCTTGGGTCTTTCATTTATCTTATTCTTTAGCTTATAAACTGTGTTAAATATTTTAGATAAAAAAAAAAAAAAACAAATAGAACTGATCTAAATCTGTTTATTTTTTATCTGAAATTCATTACCATAACAATACGAAACCAAGTACAAAGTGTGTCATCAGTTAATGTCATTCAGTAACACATACATAACATCACACATCACTTCTCTTCAGTCTCTGACACAGCAACTGCCTTATTTTTATATTGTATGATACTGTAGTAAACATAAATACATTTTAATATTTAAACAATTGTGATTCCCACTGCATTACGTCTGAATTATTCCAAAGTGCACACTACCGTACTACAAAGGGTATAAAAATGTTAATGCTTCATTATCAGAAGGGCACTCTGTAGAAGGTGAAGTTCAGTCAGTTGTGGTTTGGGACACAGCATTAATCAGACGCACCAGTGAGTTCAGCCTTTAAAGATGGACCCGAACATACAAATAAAATGCAGGTAAATAAACAGTTTTAAAAACAAAGGTCTTTAATGAGCTCGATAAAACAAACCTTACTAATCAAATGTACACAACGTTAACAAAAACATGAACTTGGTCCAAGCCTGGTCCAGACTTTCAGGTATAAACACACTATAAAACACAGTTTAAACATTACATTACAGTAATTACTTCATATGAGCGATGTATGAGATAGTAGATGAAACAGGAGCTCTGTCTGTGTGTCACAAACTCACTGTGTATGTGTTAATGTCACAGGCTGTGTCAGTGCCCTAGTCATTAAGTAATTTGTTGTTTTGTTGTTCTGACATTTCTGCATTAGTCTGAACACACAGTGCACTATTTTCAGTGCCTTTCAAACAATCCACAACACACCCCCATCAGCAGCGTACACCCAATGTAACAGAGCAGACAGCGGATTCTCTCTGGTTCTTTTTTTCTCTCTCTCTATCTGTCTCTCTTTCTCTCTCTCTCTCTCTCTCTCTGTCTGCCTCTCTTTCTCTTTTTTGCTTTCTCTTTCTCTCTGTCTCTCTTTGTCTGTCTCTCTCTCTCGCTCTCTCTCCCACTCTCTCTGCCTTTCTCTCAGAGTGTGCAGTGTTTGTGTGGAGTGTGCAGTGTTTGTGTACTGTGTTTGTGGAGTGTGTGGTGTGTTAGTGGAGTGTGCGGTGTTTGTGTGGTGTGTTAGTGGAGTGTGTGGTATTTATGCTGTGTGTTTGTGGAGTGTGTGGTGTGTTAGTGGAGTGTGCAGTGTCTGTGTGGTGTGTTTGTAGAGTGTGTGGTGTGTTAGTGTAGTGTAAAGTGCCTAGCGTAGCTTTAACTCTTCCTTATGTCTCCACTTCACATTTCCAGAGAGCAGACATTCAGAGCAGAATCTCCAGAGCCCAGCTGTGTGTCTCTGAAGAGCAACAACTCAATGTTTAATCCTCCATATTTCAGCAATGAAAGAATCAGTTCTGATCAGAGGTGAGACATGAACCACATTCTAGTGAGTTTTAGCATGAGTCGCCTCAACAAGCAGCCTTTTAATTTTTCTTGAGTTTTCTTGTGTGTGTGCTGTGTTTTTGCTGTGTGTTTATGGAGTGTGCAGTTTCTTCAAGTTCAAGTTCAAGTTCAATTTCAAGAAGTTTATTGTCATTTCAGCAGTATATAGTGTTTACAGTATACAGTGAAACGAAATAGCGTTCCTCCAGGACCAAGGTGCTACATAAGACAATACACAACATTAAAGTGTGACTAGTGTAAAGCTAGTGCAACATGAAACAGTGCACACGCATTAAAGTGCAAAGGACATAGAACACAAAACAATACACAACATTAAAGTGCAACTAGTACAAATCTAGTGCAACATAAAACAGTGCATACACATTAAAGTGCAGAAGATATGGCTAAGAAAAATACAAAACAATGTCCCTACAGTACAATACAATGTAATACAAGACAAGGCAAAAACCATAAGTACGGAGGGGGTGAGGGAGAGAGACACTGCAATTTAAAGTGTATTTGTGCTGTAAACGGTAACTGGATGTAAACATGATGTAAACCGGATATGTGAAAACATTTACAGTCCAACAGACCAGTGTTTGTGTGAAGTGTGTGTGTGTGTGTGTGTGTGTGTGTGTGTGTGTGTGTGTGTGTGTGTGTGTGCTTCTTTCAGTCCAGTCTTAGTCTCTAGATGTTTAGGAGTCTGAAGAAGCATGTGGGAAGAAGCTGTTACGGAGTCTGGATGTGAGGGCTCGAATGCTTCGATACCTTTTTCCAGACGGCAGTAGGTTGAAGAGTGTGTGTGAAGGGTGTGTGTGATCTCCCACAATGCTGAGAGCTTTGCGGGTGCAGCGAGTGGTGTAGATGTCTGTGGTGGAGGGAAGAGACACACCGATAATCTTCTCAGCTGTCCTCACGATCCGCTGGAGGGACTTGCGATCTGCCACAGTGCAGTTTCCAAACCAGACAGTGATGCAGCTGGTCATGATGCTCTCGATGACTCCTCTGTAGAAAGTGGTGAGAATTGGAGGGGGGAGATGAGCCTTCTTCAGCCTTCGCAGGAAGTAGAGGCGTTGCTGGGCTTTCTTTTTGATGTTACTGGTGTTAGTGGACCAGGTGAGATCATCCGCTAAGTGAACACCAAGGAATTTGGTATTCCTGACAATCTCCACAGCAGAGTTGTCGATGTTCAGCGGCGAGTGCTCACCCCTTGTTTTTCTGAAGTCTACAACCATCTCTTTGGTTTTGTCCACGTTCAGAGACAGGTTGTTGACTTCACACCAGTCAGTTAGCCGCTGCACCTCCTCTCTGTATGCTGACTCGTCGTTCTTACTGATGAGACCCACCACAGTCGTGTCATCAGCGAACTTGATGATATGATTTGAGCTGTGCATCGCTGCACAGTCATGGGTCAGCAATGTGAACAGCAGTGGACTGAGCACGCAGCCCTGGGGGGCTCCAGTGTTCAGTGTGATGGTGCTGGAGGTGTTCCTACCGATCCGGACTGACTGAGGTCTCCCAGTCAGGAAGTCCAGGATCCAGTTGCAGAGAGAAGTGTTGAGGCCCAGTATATTCAGCTTCCCGATCAGATGCTGAGGAATGATGGTGTTGAATGCTGAGCTGAAGTCTATGAACAGCATTCGGGCACATGTGTCTTTCTTGTCCAAGTGGGTGAGTGCCAGGTGCAGCGTGGTGGATATGGCATCGTCCGTTGAACGGTTAGGACGATACGCGAACTGTAGAGGGTCCAGTGTGGGGGGAAGTAGGGTTTTGATGTGCCTCATGACGAGCCTCTCGAAGTTTTCTGTGGAGTGTGGTGTGTTATTGAAGTATGCTGTGTTTGCGTGGTATTTTTGTGAAGTGTGATGTGTTTGCCCGGTGTGTTGTTGGAGTGTGCTGTGCTTGTGGAGTGTACGTTGTTCGTTTGGTGTGTTAGCGGTGTGTGTGGTGTGTTAGGGGAGTGTGTGGTGTGTTAGTGGTGTGTGCAGTGTCTGTGTGGTGTTTTGGTGCTGTGTGCAGTGTTTGTACGGTGTGTTAGTGGAGTGTGCAGTGTCTGTGTGGTGTGTTTGTAGAGTGTGTGGTGTGTTAGTGTAGTGTAAAGTGTCTAGCGTGGCTTTAACTCTTCCGTATGTCTCCACTTCACATTTCCAGAGAGCAGACATTCAGAGCAGAATCTCCAGAGCCCAGCTGTGTGCCTCTGAAGAGCAACAACTCAATGTTTCATCCTCCATATTTCAGCAATGAAAGAATCAGTTCTGATCAGAGGTGAGACATGAACCACATTCTAGTGAGTTTTAGCATGAGTCGCCTCAACAAGCAGCCTTTTAATTTTTCTTGAGTTTTCTTGTGTGTGTGCTGTGTTTTTGCTGTGTGTTTATGGAGTGTGCAGTTTCTGTGGAGTTTGGTGTGTTATTGAAGTATGCTGTGTTTGCGTGGTATTTTTGTGAAGTGTGATATGTTTGCTCGGTGTTTTGTTGGAGTGTTCTGTGTTTGTGCGGTCTGTATGTGTAGTTTGCAGTGTTTCTGTGGTGTGTTGTTGGAGTGTGAAGTGTTTGTGTGGTGTTTTAGTGGAGTGTGTGGTGTGTGTGTGCTGTTTTCATGCTGTGTTTGTGGAGTGTACGTTGTTCGTTTGGTGTGTTAGTGGTGTGTGTGGTGTTTTGTTGGATTGTTCTGTGTTTGTGTAGTGTGTTAGTGGGGTGTGTGGCTAGAGTGTTTGGTGTTTGTGTGGAGTGTGTGGTGTGTTAGTGAAGTGTGTGTTGTTTGTGCAGTGTTTGTGTGGTGGTTGTGTGCGTTGTGGAGTGTTTGTGCGGTGTTTGGTGTTTGTACGGTGTGTTAGCAGAGTGTGCCGTGTTTGTGGAGTGTGTGGTGTTTGTGTGGTGTGTTAGTGGTGTGTGTGGTGTTTGTACAGTGTGTTTGTGGAGTGTGTTTGTGTGGTGTGTTAGTGGAGTGTGTGGTGTGTTAGTGGAGTGTGTGGTGTTTGTACGGTGTGTTTGTGGAGTGTTTTTGCAGTGTCTGTGCAGTGTTTTTGTGCTGTGTGCAGTGTTTGTACGGTGTGTTTGTGGAGTGTGTGGTGTTTGTGTGGTGTGTTTGTGGAGTGTAAAGTGCCTAGCGTGGCTTTAACTCTTCCGTATGTCTCCACTTCACATTTCCAGAGAGCAGACATTCAGAGCAGAATCTCCAGAGCCCAGCTGTGTGTCTCTGAAGAGCAACAACTCAATGTTTCATCCTCCATATTTCAGCAATGAAAGAATCAGTTCTGATCTGAGGTGAGACATGAACCACATTCTAGTGAGTTTTAGCATGAGTCGCCTCAACAAGCAGCCTTTTAATTTTTTCTTGAGTTTTCTTGTGTGTGTGTGTGCTGTGTTTTTGCTGTGTGTTTATGGAGTGTGCTGTTTCTGTGGAGTGTGGTGTGTTATTGAAGTATGCTGTGTTTGCGTGGTATTTTTGTGAAGTGTGATGTGTTTTTGGAGTGTTCTGTGTTTGTGCGGTCTGTATGTGTAGTTTGCAGTGTTTCTGTGGTGTGTTGTTGGAGTGTTCTGTGTTTGTGAGGTCTGTATGTGTAGTTTGCAGTGTTTCTGTGGTGTGTTGTTGGAGGGTGAAGTGTTTGTGTGGTGTTTTAGTGGAGTGTGTGGTGTGTCTGCTGTTTTCATGCTGTGTTTGTGGAGTGTACGTTGTTCGTTTGGTGTGTTAGTGGTGTGTGTGGTGTTAGGGGAGTGTGTGGTGTTTTGTTGGATTGTTCTGTGTTAGTGTAGTGTGTTAGTGGGGTGTGTGGCTAGAGTGTTTGGTGTTTGTGCGGTGTGTTAGTGGAGTGTGTTAGTGAAGTGTGTGTTGTTTGTGTGTGGTGTGGAGTGTTTGTGCGGTGTTTGGTGTTTGTACGGTGTGTTTGTGGAGTGTGTGCCGTGTCTGCAGTGTGTTTGTGGAGTGTGTGGTGTGTTAGTGATGTGTGTAGTGTCTGTGCAGTGTGTTTGTGGAGTGTGTGGTGTGTTAGTGGTGTGTGCAGTGTCTGTGTGGTGTGTTTGTGGAGTGTGCAGTGTTTGTGTGGTGTGTTAGTGGAGTGTGTGGTGTTTGTACGGTGTGTTTGTGGAGTGTGTTTGTGTGGTGTGTTAGTGGAGTGTGTGGTGTCTGTGTGGTGTGTTTGTGGAGTGTGCAGTGTCTGTGTGGTGTGTTTGTGGAGTATAAAGTGCCTAGCATAGCTTTAACTCTTCCTTATGTCTCCACTTCACATTTCCAGATGGCAGACATTCAGAGCAGAATCTCCAGAGCCCAGCTGTGTGTCTCTGAAGAGCAACAACTCAATGTTTCATCCTCCATATTTCAGCAATGAAAGAATCAGTTCTGATCTGAGGTGAGACATGAACCACATTCTAGTGATTTTTAACATGAGTCGCCTCAACAAGCAGCCTTTTCATTTTTTCTTGAGTTTTCTTGTGTGTGTGTGCTGTGTTTTTGCTGTGTGTTTATGGAGTGTGCAGTTTCTGTGGAGTGTGGTGTGATATTGAAGTGTGCTGTGTTTGCGTGGTATTTTTGTGAAGTGTGATGTGTTTGTCTGGTGTGTTTTTGGAGTGTTCTGTGTTTGTGCGGTCTGTATGTGTAGTTTGCAGTGTTTCTGTGGCGTGTTGTTGGAGTGTGAAGTGTTTGTGTGGTGTGTGTGTGTGCTGTTTTCATGCTGTGTTTGTGGAGTGTGCTGTGTTAGTGGAGTGTGCGTTGTTCGTTTTGTGTGTTAGTGGGGTGTGTGGTGTTTGTGTGGTGTTTTGTTGGATTGTTCTGTGTTTGTGTAGTGTGGCTAGAGTGTTTGGTGTTTGTGTGGTGTGTTAATGGAGTGTGTGGTGTTTTGTTGGATTGTTCTGTGTTTGTGTGCTGTGTTAGTGGAGTGTGTGGTGTGTTAGTGAAGTGTGTGTTGTTTGTGCAGTGTCTGTGCGGCGTTTGTGTGCAGTGTGCAGTGTTTGTGCGGTGTTTGGTTTTTGTACGGTGTGTTTGTGGAGTGTGTGGTGTGTTAGAGGAGTGTGCCGTGTCTGTGCAGTGTGTTAGTGGAGTGTGTGGTGTTTGTGTGGTGTGTTAGTGGAGTGTGTGTGGTGTGTTAGTGGAGTGTGCAGTGTCTGTGTGGTGTGTTTGTGGAGTGTAAAGTGCTTAGCGTAGCTTTAACTCTTCCTTATGTCTCCACTTCACATTTCCAGAGAGCAGACATTCAGAGCAGAATCTCCAGAGCCCAGCTGTGTGTCTCTGAAGAGCAACACCTCAATGTTTCATCCTCCATATTTCAGCAATGAAAGAATCAGTTCTGATCTGAGGTGAGACATGAACCACATTCTAGTGAGTTTTAACATGAGTCGCCTCAACAAGCAGCCTTTTCATTTTTTCTTGAGTTTTCTTGTGTGTGTGTGCTGTGTTTTTGCTGTGTGTTTATGGAGTGTGCAGTTTCTGTGGAGTGTGGTGTGTTATTGAAGTGTGCTGTGTTTGCGTGGTATTTTTGTGAAGTGTGATGTGTTTGTCCGGTGTGTTTTTGGAGTGTTCTGTGTTTGTGCGGTCTGTATGTGTAGTTTGCAGTGTTTCTGTGGTGTGTTGTTGGAGTGTGAAGTGTTTGTGTGGTGTTTTTGTGGTGTGTGTGTGTGCTGTTTTCATGCTGTGTTTGTGGAGTGTGCGTTGTTCGTTTTGTGTGTTAGTGGGGTGTGTGGTGTTTGTGTGGTGTTTTGTTGGATTGTTCTGTGTTTGTGTAGTGTGGCTAGAGTGTTTGGTGTTTGTGTGGTGTGTTTGTGGAGTGTGTGGTGTGTTTGTGGAGTGTGTGGTGTGTTAGTGGAGTGTGTGGTGTGTTAGTGAAGTGTGTGTTGTTTGTGCAGTGTCTGTGCGGCGTTTGTGTGCAGTGTGCAGTGTTTGTGCGGTGTTTGGTTTTTGTACGGTGTGTTTGTGGAGTGTGTGGTGTGTTAGTGGAGTGTGTTAGTGAAGTGTGTGTTGTTTGTGCAGTGTTTGTGTGTGGTGTGGAGTGTTTGTGCGGTGTTTGGTGTTTGTACGGTGTGTTTGTGGAGTGTGTGGTGTGTTAGTGATGTGTGTAGTGTCTGTGCAGTGTGTTTGTGGAGTGTGTGGTGTGTTTGTGGAGTGTGCAGTGTTTGTGTGGTGTGTGGTGTTTGTGTGGTGTGTTAGTGGAGTGTGTGGTGTTTGTACGCTGTGTTTGTGGAGTGTGTTTATGTGGTGTGTTAGTGGAGTGTGTGGTGTTTGTGTGGTGTGTTAGTGGAGTGTGTGGTGTTTGTACGGTGTGTTTGTGGAGTGTGCTGTTTGTGTGGTGTTTTTGTGGAGTATAAAGTGCCTAGCATAGCTTTAACTGTTCCTTATGTCTCCACTTCACATTTCCAGATTGCAGACATTCAGAGCAGAATCTCCAGAGCCCAGCTGTGTGTCTCTGAAGAGCAACAACTCAATGTTTCATCCTCCATATTTCAGCAATGAAAGAATCAGTTCTGATCTGAGGTGAGACATGAACCACATTCTAGTGAGTTTTAACATGAGTCGCCTCAACAAGCAGCCTTTTAATTTTTTCTTGAGTTTTCTTGTGTGTGTCCTGTGTTTTTGCTGTGTGTTTATGGAGTGTGCAGTTTCTGTGGAGTGTGGTGTGTTATTGAAGTGTGCTGTGTTTGCGTGGTATTTTTGTGAAGTGTGATGTGTTTGTCCGGTGTGTTGTTGGAGTGTTCTGTGTTTGTGCGGTCTGTATGTGTAGTTTGTGTGGTGTGTTGTTGGAGTGTGAAGTGTTTGTGTGGTGTTTTTGTGGTGTGTGTGTGTGCTGTTTTCATGCTGTGTTTGTGGAGTGTGCTGTGTTAGTGGAGTGTGTGTTGTTCGTTTTGTGTGTTAGTGGGGTGTGTGGTGTTTGTGTGGTGTTTTGTTGGATTGTTCTGTGTTTGTGTAGTGTGGCTAGAGTGTTTGGTGTTTGTGTGGTGTGTTAGTGGAGTGTGTGGTGTGTTAGTGGAGTGTGTGGTGTGTTAGTGAAGTATGTGTTGTTTGTGCAGTGTCTGTGCGGCGTTTGTGTGCAGTGTGCAGTGTTTGTGCGGTGTTTGTTTTTTGTACGGTGTGTTTGTGGAGTGTGTGGTGTGTTAGAGGAGTGTGCCGTGTCTGTGCAGTGTGTTAGTGGAGTGTGTGGTGTGTTAGTGGAGTGTGCAGTGTCTGTGGTGTGTTTGTGGAGTGTAAAGTGCCTAGCGTGGCTTTAACTCTTCCGTATGTCTCCACTTCACATTTCCAGAGAGCAGACATTCAGAGCAGAATCTCCAGAGCCCAGCTGTGTGTCTCTGAAGAGCAACAACTCAATGTTTCATCCTCCATATTTCAGCAATGAAAGAATCAGTTCTGATCAGAGGTGAGACATGAAGCACATTCTAGTGAGTTTTAACATGAGTCGCCTCAACAAGCAGCCTTTTCATTTTTTCTTGAGTTTTCTTGTGTGCGTGCTGTGTTTTTGCTGTGTGTTTATGGAGTGTGCAGTTTCTGTGGGGTGTGGTGTGTTATTGAAGTATGCTGTGTTTGCGTGGTATTTTTGTGAAGTGTGATGTGTTTGCTCGGTGTTCTGTGTTTGTGCGGTCTGTATGTGTAGTTTGCAGTGTTTCTGTGGTGTGTTGTTGGAGTGTGAAGTGTTTGTGTGGTGTTTTAGTGGAGTGTGTGGTGTGTGTGCTGTTTTCATGCTGTGCTTGTGGAGTGTGCTGTGCTTGTGGAGTGTGCTGTGTTAGTGGAGTGTGCGTTGTTCGTTTGGTGTGTTAGTGGGGTGTGTATGTATCTTTACACTTATATAGCGCCTTTCTAGACACTCAAGGACGCTTTACAATCCACACTGCTCAGAACGCTCAATCCACACACACACACACTGGCGAGAAGCGGCAGCCAAACGCGCACAGCGTACTCTCGACCAGGAACGACCGTCCACCTGGAGGACTGCATCGGGCACTAGGGTTTAACCCAGGATAGAGCGCCAATCCATATCTGGGCTCACACATACGGACATTCATTCACACACCAGGACAGTTATTAGAGAAGCCAATTCACCTACCCTCCATGTTTTTGGGCTGTGGGAGGAAACCGGAGCCCCCGGAGGAAACCCACGCAGACACGGGGAGAACATGGAAACTCCACCCAGATGGGACTTGAACCCAAGATCCCAGCGCTGGGAGGCGAACGTGCTAACCACCAAGCCACCGTGCCACCGTGTGTGGTGTTTGTGTGGTGTTTTGTTGGATTGTTCTGTGTTTGTGTAGTGTGGCTAGAGTGTTTGGTGTTTGTGTGGTGTGTTAATGGAGTGTGTGTTGTGTTAGTGGAGTGTGTGGTGTGTTAGTGAAGTGTGTGTTGTTTGTGCAGTGTCTGTGCGGCGTTTGTGTGCAGTGTTTGTGCGGTGTTTGGTTTTTGTACAGTGTCTTTGTGGAGTGTGCCGTGTGTTAGCGGAGTGTGCCGTGTCTGTGCAGTGTGTTTGTGGAGTGTGTGGTGTGTTAGTGATGTGTGTAGTGTCTGTGGTGTGTGTGGTGTGTTAGTGGTGTGTGCAGTGTCTGTGTGGTGTGTTTGTGGAGTATGCGGTGTTTGTGTGGTGTGCTAGTGAAATGTGCGGTGTTTGTGTGGTGTGTTAGTGGAGTGTGTGGTGTTTGCCCGGTGTGTTGTTGGAGTGTTCTGTGTTTGTGTGGTCTGTATGTGTAGTTTGCAGTGTCTGTGGTGTGTTGTTGGAGTGTGAAGTGTTTGTGTGGTGTTTTAGTGGAGTGTGTGGTGTGTGTGCTGTTTTCATGCTGTGTTTGTGGAGTGTGCTGTGCTTGTGGAGTGTACGTTGTTCGTTTGGTGTGTTAGTGGTGTGTGTGGTGTGTTAGGGGAGTGTGTGGTGTTTTGTTGGATTGTTCTGTGTTTGTGGAGTGTTTTAGTGGGGTGTGTGGCTAGAGTGTTTGGTGTTTGTGCGGTGTGTTAGTGGAGTGTGTGATGTGTTAGTAAAGTGTGTGTGGTTTGTGCAGTGTTTGTGTGCGGTGTTTGGTGTTTGTACGGTGTGTTTGTGGAGTGTGTGGTGTGTTAGCGGAGTGTGCCATGTCTGTGCAGTGTGTTTGTGGAGTGTGTGGTGTGTTAGTGATGTGTGTAGTGTCTGTGCAGTGTGTTTGTGGAGTGTGTGGTGTGTTAGTGGTGTGTGCAGTGTCTGTGTGGTGTGTTTGTGGAGTGTGTGGTGTGTTAGTGAAGTGTGTGTTGTTTGTGCAGTGTGCAGTGTTTGTGCGGTGTTTGGTTTTTGTACGGTGTGTTTGTGGAGTGTGTGGTGTGTTAGCGGAGTGTGCCGTGTCTGTGCAGTGTGTTTGTGGAGTGTGTGGTGTGTGCAGTGTCTGTTTGGTGTGTTTGTGGAGTGTGCAGTGTTTGTGTGGTGTGTTAGTGGAGTGTGTGGTGTTTGTGTGGTGTGTTAGTGGAGTGTGTGGTGTTTGTACGGTGTTTTTTTGGAGTGTTCTGTGTTTGTGCGGTCTGTATGTGTAGTTTGCAGTGTTAGCGGAGTTGTGGTGTGTTTGTAGGGTGTGTGTGCTGTTTTCATGCTGTTCTTGTGGAGTGTGCTGTGCTTGTGGAGTGTGCTGTGTTAGTGGAGTGTGCGTTGTTCGTTTGGTGTGTTAGTGGGGTGTGTGGTGTTTGTGTGGTGTTTTGTTGGATTGTTCTGTGTTTGTGTAGTGTGGCTAGAGTGTTTGGTGTTTGTGTGGTGTGTTAATGGAGTGTGTGGTGTGTTAGTGGAGTGTGTGGTGTGTTAGTGAAGTGTGTGTTGTTTGTGCAGTGTCTGCGGCGTTTGTGTGCAGTGTTTGTGCGGTGTTTGGTTTTTGTACGGTGTGTTTGTGGAGTGTGTGGTGTGTTAGCGGAGTGTGCCGTGTCTGTGCGGTGTGTTTGTGGAGTGTGTGGTGTGTTAGTGATGTGTGTAGTGTCTGTGGAGCGTGTGGTGTGTTAGTGGTGTGTGCAGTGTCTGTGTGGTGTGTTTGTGCAGTATGCGGTGTTTGTGTGGTGTGCTAGTGAAATGTGCGGTGTTTGTGTGGTGTGTTAGTGGAGTGTGTGGTGTTTGTGTGGTGTGTTAGTGGAGTGTAAAGTGCCTAGCGTAGCTTTAACTCTTCCTTATGTCTCCACTTCACATTTCCAGATGGCAGACATTCAGAGCAGAATCTCCAGAGCCCAGCTGTGTGTCTCTGAAGAGCAACAACTCAATGTTTCATCCTCCATATTTCAGCAATGAAAGAATCAGTTCTGATCTGAGGTGAGACATGAACCACATTCTAGTGAGTTTTAACATGAGTCGCCTCAACAAGCAGCCTTTTCATTTTTTCTTGTGTGCGTGCTGTGTTTTTGCTGTGTGTTTATGGAGTGTGCTGTTTCTGTGGAGTGTGGTGTGTTATTGAAGTATGCTGTGTTTGCGTGGTGTTTTTGTGAAGTGTGATGTGTTTTTGGAGTGTTCTGTGTTTGTGAGGTCTGTATGTGTAGTTTGCAGTGTTTCTGTGGTGTGTTGTTGGAGTGTTCTGTGTTTGTGAGGTCTGTATGTGTAGTTTGCAGTGTTTCTGTGGTGTGTTGTTCGAGGGTGAAGTGTTTGTGTGGTGTTTTAGTGGAGTGTGTGGTGTGTCTGCTGTTTTCATGCTGTGTTTGTGGAGTGTGCTGTGCTTGTGGAGTGTACGTTGTTCGTTTGGTGTGTTAGTGGTGTGTGTGGTGTTAGGGGAGTGTGTGGTGTTTTGTTGGATTGTTCTGTGTTTGTGTAGTGTGTTAGTGGGGTGTGTGGCTAGAGTGTTTGGTGTTTGTGCGGTGTGTTAGTGGAGTGTGTTAGTGAAGTGTGTGTTGTTTGTGCAGTGTTTGTGTGTGGTGTGGAGTGTTTGTGCGGTGTTTGGTGTTTGTACGGTGTGTTTGTGGAGTGTGTGCCGTGTCTGTGCAGTGTGTTTGTGGAGTGTGTGGTGTGTTTGTGGAGTGTGCAGTGTTTGTGTGGTGTGTTAGTGGGGTGTGTGGTGTTTGTGTGGTGTGTTAGTGGAGTGTGTGGTGTTTGTACGGTGTGTTTGTGGAGTGTGTGGTGTTTGTGTGGTGTTTTTGTGGAGTGTGATGTGTTTGTCCGGTGTGTTTTTGGAGTGTTCTGTGTTTGTGCGGTCTGTATGTGTAGTTTGCAGTGTTTGTGTGGTGTGTTGTTGGAGTGTGAAGTGTTTGTGTGGTGTTTTTGTGGTGTGTGTGTGTGCTGTTTTCATGCTGTGTTTGTGGAGTGTGCTGTGTTAGTGGAGTGTGTGTTGTTCGTTTTGTGTGTTAGTGGGGTGTGTGGTGTTTGTGTGGTGTTTTGTTGGATTGTTCTGTGTTTGTGTAGTGTGGCTAGAGTGTTTGGTGTTCGTGTGGTGTGTTAGTGGAGTGTGTGGTGTGTTAGTGGAGTGTGTGGTGTGTTAGTGAAGTATGTGTTGTTTGTGCAGTGTCTGTGCGGCGTTTGTGTGCAGTGTGCAGTGTTTGTGCGGTGTTTGGTTTTTGTACGGTGTGTTTGTGGAGTGTGTGGTGTGTTAGAGGAGTGTGCCGTGTCTGTGCAGTGTGTTAGTGGAGTGTGTGGTGTGTTAGTGGAGTGTGCAGTGTCTGTGGTGTGTTTGTGGAGTGTAAAGTGCCTAGCGTGGCTTTAACTCTTCCGTATGTCTCCACTTCACATTTCCAGAGAGCAGACATTCAGAGCAGAATCTCCAGAGCCCAGCTGTGTGTCTCTGAAGAGCAACAACTCAATGTTTAATCCTCCATATTTCAGCAATGAAAGAATCAGTTCTGATCAGAGGTGAGACATGAAGCACATTCTAGTGAGTTTTAACATGAGTCGCCTCAACAAGCAGCCTTTTCATTTTTTCTTGAGTTTTCTTGTGTGCGTGCTGTGTTTTTGCTGTGTGTTTATGGAGTGTGCAGTTTCTGTGGAGTGTGGTGTGTTATTGAAGTATGCTGTGTTTGCGTGGTATTTTTGTGAAGTGTGATGTGTTTGCTCGGTGTTCTGTGTTTGTGCGGTCTGTATGTGTAGTTTGCAGTGTTTCTGTGGTGTGTTGTTGGAGTGTGAAGTGTTTGTGTGGTGTTTTAGTGGAGTGTGTGGTGTGTGTGCTGTTTTCATGCTGTGCTTGTGGAGTGTGCTGTGTTAGTGGAGTGTGCGTTGTTCGTTTGGTGTGTTAGTGGGGTGTGTGGTGTTTGTGTGGTGTTTTGTTGGATTGTTCTGTGTTTGTGTAGTGTGGCTAGAGTGTTTGGTGTTTGTGTGGTGTGTTAATGGAGTGTGTGTTGTGTTAGTGAAGTGTGTGTTGTTTGTGCAGTGCCTGTGCGGCGTTTGTGTGCAGTGTTTGTGCGGTGTTTGGTTTTTGTACAGTGTGTTTGTGGAGTGTGTGGTGTGTTAGCGGAGTGTGCCGTGTCTGTGCAGTGTGTTTGTGGAGTGTGTGGTGTGTTAGTGATGTGTGTAGTGTCTGTGGTGTGTGTGGTGTGTTAGTGGTGTGTGCAGTGTCTGTGTGGTGTGTTTGTGGAGTATGCGGTGTTTGTGTGGTGTGCTAGTGAAATGTGCGGTGTTTGTGTGGTGTGTTAGTGGAGTGTGTGGTGTTTGCCCGGTGTGTTGTTGGAGTGTTCTGTGTTTGTGTGGTCTGTATGTGTAGTTTGCAGTGTCTGTGGTGTGTTGTTGGAGTGTGAAGTGTTTGTGTGGTGTTTTAGTGGAGTGTGTGGTGTGTGTGCTGTTTTCATGCTGTGTTTGTGCAGTGTGCTGTGCTTGTGGAGTGTACGTTGTTCGTTTGGTGTGTTAGTGGTGTGTGTGGTGTGTTAGGGGAGTGTGTGGTGTTTTGTTGGATTGTTCTGTGTTTGTGTAGTGTGTTAGTGGGGTGTGTGGCTAGAGTGTTTGGTGTTTGTGCGGTGTGTTAGTGGAGTGTGTGATGTGTTAGTAAAGTGTGTGTGGTTTGTGCAGTGTTTGTGTGCGGTGTTTGGTGTTTGTACGGTGTGTTTGTGGAGTGTGTGGTGTGTTAGCGGAGTGTGCCATGTCTGTGCAGTGTGTTTGTGGAGTGTGTGGTGTGTTAGTGATGTGTGTAGTGTCTGTGCAGTGTGTTTGTGGAGTGTGTGGTGTGTTAGTGGTGTGTGCAGTGTCTGTGTGGTGTGTTTGTGGAGTGTGCAGTGGAGTGTGTGGTGTGTTAGTGGAGTGTGTGGTGTGTTAGTGAAGTGTGTGTTGTTTGTGCAGTGTTTGTGTGCAGTGTGCAGTGTTTGTGCGGTGTTTGGTTTTTGTACGGTGTGTTTGTGGAGTGTGTGGTGTGTTAGCGGAGTGTGCCGTGTCTGTGCAGTGTGTTTGTGGAGTGTGTGGTGTGTTAGTGGTGTGTGCAGTGTCTGTTTGGTGTGTTTGTGGAGTGTGCAGTGTTTGTGTGGTGTGTTAGTGGAGTGTGTGGTGTTTGTGTGGTGTGTTAGTGGAGTGTGTGGTGTTTGTACGGTGTTTTTTTGGAGTGTTCTGTGTTTGTGCGGTCTGTATGTGTAGTTTGCAGTGTTAGCGGAGTTGTGGTGTGTTTGTAGGGTGTGTGTGCTGTTTTCATGCTGTGCTTGTGGAGTGTGCTGTGTTAGTGGAGTGTGCGTTGTTCGTTTGGTGTGTTAGTGGGGTGTGTGGTGTTTGTGTGGTGTTTTGTTGGATTGTTCTGTGTTTGTGTAGTGTGGCTAGAGTGTTTGGTGTTTGTGTGGTGTGTTAATGGAGTGTGTGGTGTGTTAGTGGAGTGTGTGGTGTGTTAGTGAAGTGTGTGTTGTTTGTGCAGTGTCTGCGGCGTTTGTGTGCAGTGTTTGTGCGGTGTTTGGTTTTTGTACGGTGTGTTTGTGGAGTGTGTGGTGTGTTAGTGAAGTGTGCCGTGTCTGTGCGGTGTGTTTGTGGAGTGTGTGGTGTGTTAGTGATGTGTGTAGTGTCTGTGGAGCGTGTGGTGTGTTAGTGGTGTGTGCAGTGTCTGTGTGGTGTGTTTGTGGAGTATGCGGTGTTTGTGTGGTGTGCTAGTGAAATGTGCGGTGTTTGTGTGGTGTGTTAGTGGAGTGTGTGGTGTTTGTGTGGTGTGTTAGTGGAGTGTAAAGTGCCTAGCGTAGCTTTAACTCTTCCTTATGTCTCCACTTCACATTTCCAGATGGCAGACATTCAGAGCAGAATCTCCAGAGCCCAGCTGTGTGTCTCTGAAGAGCAACAACTCAATGTTTCATCCTCCATATTTCAGCAATGAAAGAATCAGTTCTGATCTGAGGTGAGACATGAACCACATTCTAGTGAGTTTTAACATGAGTCGCCTCAACAAGCAGCCTTTTAATTTTATCTTGAGTTTTCTTGTGTGCGTGCTGTGTTTTTGCTGTGTGTTTATGGAGTGTGCTGTTTCTGTGGAGTGTGGTGTGTTATTGAAGTATGCTGTGTTTGCGTGGTGTTTTTGTGAAGTGTGATGTGTTTTTGGAGTGTTCTGTGTTTGTGAGGTCTGTATGTGTAGTTTGCAGTGTTTCTGTGGTGTGTTGTTGGAGTGTTCTGTGTTTGTGAGGTCTGTATGTGTAGTTTGCAGTGTTTCTGTGGTGTGTTGTTCGATGGTGAAGTGTTTGTGTGGTGTTTTAGTGGAGTGTGTGGTGTGTCTGCTGTTTTCATGCTGTGTTTGTGGAGTGTGCTGTGCTTGTGGAGTGTACGTTGTTCGTTTGGTGTGTTAGTGGTGTGTGTGGTGTTAGGGGAGTGTGTGGTGTTTTGTTGGATTGTTCTGTGTTTGTGTAGTGTGTTAGTGGGGTGTGTGGCTAGAGTGTTTGGTGTTTGTGCGGTGTGTTAGTGGAGTGTGTTAGTGAAGTGTGTGTTTGTGCAGTGTTTGTGTGTGGTGTGGAGTGTTTGTGCGGTGTTTGGTGTTTGTACGGTGTGTTTGTGGAGTGTGTGCCGTGTCTGTGCAGTGTGTTTGTGGAGTGTGTGGTGTGTTTGTGGAGTGTGCAGTGTTTGTGTGGTGTGTTAGTGGGGTGTGTGGTGTTTGTGTGGTGTGTTAGTGGAGTGTGTGGTGTTTGTACGGTGTGTTTGTGGAGTGTGTGGTGTTTGTGTGGTGTTTTTGTGGAGTGTAAAGTGCCTAGCGTAGCTTTAACTGTTCCTTATGTCTCCACTTCACATTTCCAGACAGCAGACATTCAGAGCAGAATCTCCAGAGCCCAGCTGTGTGTCTCTGAAGAGCAACAACTCAATGTTTCATCCTCCATATTTCAGCAATGAAAGAATCAGTTCTGATCTGAGGTGAGACATGAACCACATTCTAGTGAGTTTTAACATGAGTCGCCTCAACAAGCAGCCTTTTCATTTTTTCTTGAGTTTTCTTGTGTGTGTGTGCTGTGTTTTTGCTGTGTGTTTATGGAGTGTGCAGTTTCTGTGGAGTGTGGTGTGTTATTGAAGTGTGCTGTGTTTGCGTGGTATTTTTGTGAAGTGTGATGTGTTTGTCCGATGTGTTTTTGGAGTGTTCTGTGTTTGTGCGGTCTGTATGTGTAGTTTGCAGTGTTTCTGTGGTGTGTTGTTGGAGTGTGAAGTGTTTGTGTGGTGTTTTTGTGGTGTGTGTGTGTGCTGTTTTCATGCTGTGTTTGTGGAGTGTGCTGTGTTAGTGGAGTGTGTGTTGTTCGTTTTGTGTGTTAGTGGGGTGTGTGGTGTTTGTGTGGTGTTTTGTTGGATTGTTCTGTGTTTGTGTAGTGTGGCTAGAGTGTTTGGTGTTTGTGTGGTGTGTTTGTGGAGTGTGTGGTGTGTTAGTGGAGTGTGTGGTGTGTTAGTGAAGTGTGTGTTGTTTGTGCAGTGTCTGTGCGGCGTTTGTGTGCAGTGTGCAGTGTTTGTGCGGTGTTTGGTTTTTGTACGGTGTGTTTGTGGAGTGTGTGGTGTGTTAGTGGAGTGTGTGTTGTTTGTGCAGTGTTTGTGTGTGGTGTGGAGTGTTTGTGCGGTGTTTGGTGTTTGTACGGTGTGTTTGTGGAGTGTGTGGTGTGTTAGTGATGTGTGTAGTGTCTGTGCAGTGTGTTTGTGGAGTGTGTGGTGTGTTTGTGGAGTGTGCAGTGTTTGTGTGGTGTGTTAGTGGGGTGTGTGGTGTTTGTGTGGTGTGTTAGTGGAGTGTGTGGTGTTTGTACGGTGTGTTTGTGGAGTGTGTTTGTGTGGTGTGTTAGTGGAGTGTGTGGTGTTTGTGTGGTGTGTTAGTGGAGTGTGTGGTGTTTGTACGGTGTGTTTGTGGAGTGTGTGGTGTTTGTGTGGTGTTTTTGTGGAGTATAAAGTGCCTAGCATAGCTTTAACTGTTCCTTATGTCTCCACTTCACATTTCCAGATTGCAGACATTCAGAGCAGAATCTCCAGAGCCCAGCTGTGTCTCTCTGAAGAGCAACAACTCAATGTTTCATCCTCCATATTTCAGCAATGAAAGAATCAGTTCTGATCTGAGGTGAGACATGAACCACATTCTAGTGAGTTTTAACATGAGTCGCCTCAACAAGCAGCCTTTTCATTTTTTCTTGAGTTTTCTTGTGTGTGTCCTGTGTTTTTGCTGTGTGTTTATGGAGTGTGCAGTTTCTGTGGAGTGTGGTGTGTTATTGAAGTGTGCTGTGTTTGCGTGGTATTTTTGTGAAGTGTGATGTGTTTGTCCGGTGTGTTGTTGGAGTGTTCTGTGTTTGTGCGGTCTGTATGTGTAGTTTGCAGTGTTTGTGTGGTGTGTTGTTGGAGTGTGAAGTGTTTGTGTGGTGTTTTTGTGGTGTGTGTGTGTGCTGTTTTCATGCTGTGTTTGTGGAGTGTGCTGTGTTAGTGGAGTGTGTGTTGTTCGTTTTGTGTGTTAGTGGGGTGTGTGGTGTTTGTGTGGTGTTTTGTTGGATTGTTCTGTGTTTGTGTAGTGTGGCTAGAGTGTTTGGTGTTCGTGTGGTGTGTTAGTGGAGTGTGTGGTGTGTTAGTGGAGTGTGTGGTGTGTTAGTGAAGTATGTGTTGTTTGTGCAGTGTCTGTGCGGCGTTTGTGTGCAGTGTGCAGTGTTTGTGCGGTGTTTGGTTTTTGTACGGTGTGTTTGTGGAGTGTGTGGTGTGTTAGAGGAGTGTGCCGTGTCTGTGCAGTGTGTTAGTGGAGTGTGTGGTGTGTTAGTGGAGTGTGCAGTGTCTGTGGTGTGTTTGTGGAGTGTAAAGTGCCTAGCGTGGCTTTAACTCTTCCGTATGTCTCCACTTCACATTTCCAGAGAGCAGACATTCAGAGCAGAATCTCCAGAGCCCAGCTGTGTGTCTCTGAAGAGCAACAACTCAATGTTTAATCCTCCATATTTCAGCAATGAAAGAATCAGTTCTGATCAGAGGTGAGACATGAAGCACATTCTAGTGAGTTTTAACATGAGTCGCCTCAACAAGCAGCCTTTTCATTTTTTCTTGAGTTTTCTTGTGTGCGTGCTGTGTTTTTGCTGTGTGTTTATGGAGTGTGCAGTTTCTGTGGGGTGTGGTGTGTTATTGAAGTATGCTGTGTTTGCGTGGTATTTTTGTGAAGTGTGATGTGTTTGCTCGGTGTTCTGTGTTTGTGCGGTCTGTATGTGTAGTTTGCAGTGTTTCTGTGGTGTGTTGTTGGAGTGTGAAGTGTTTGTGTGGTGTTTTAGTGGAGTGTGTGGTGTGTGTGCTGTTTTCATGCTGTGCTTGTGGAGTGTGCTGTGCTTGTGGAGTGTGCTGTGTTAGTGGAGTGTGCGTTGTTCGTTTGGTGTGTTAGTGGGGTGTGTGGTGTTTGTGTGGTGTTTTGTTGGATTGTTCTGTGTTTGTGTAGTGTGGCTAGAGTGTTTGGTGTTTGTGTGGTGTGTTAATGGAGTGTGTGTTGTGTTAGTGGAGTGTGTGGTGTGTTAGTGAAGTGTGTGTTGTTTGTGCAGTGTCTGTGCGGCGTTTGTGTGCAGTGTTTGTGCGGTGTTTGGTTTTTGTACAGTGTGTTTGTGGAGTGTGTGGTGTGTTAGCGGAGTGTGCCGTGTCTGTGCAGTGTGTTTGTGGAGTGTGTGGTGTGTTAGTGGTGTGTGCAGTGTCTGTGTGGTGTGTTTGTGGAGTATGCGGTGTTTGTGTGGTGTGCTAGTGAAATGTGCGGTGTTTGTGTGGTGTGTTAGTGGAGTGTGTGGTGTTTGCCCGGTGTGTTGTTGGAGTGTTCTGTGTTTGTGTGGTCTGTATGTGTAGTTTGCAGTGTCTGTGGTGTGTTGTTGGAGTGTGAAGTGTTTGTGTGGTGTTTTAGTGGAGTGTGTGGTGTGTGTGCTGTTTTCATGCTGTGTTTGTGGAGTGTGCTGTGCTTGTGGAGTGTACGTTGTTCGTTTGGTGTGTTAGTGGTGTGTGTGGTGTGTTAGGGGAGTGTGTGGTGTTTTGTTGGATTGTTCTGTGTTTGTGTAGTGTGTTAGTGGGGTGTGTGGCTAGAGTGTTTGGTGTTTGTGCGGTGTGTTAGTGGAGTGTGTGATTTGTGCAGTGTTTGTGTGCGGTGTTTGGTGTTTGTACGGTGTGTTTGTGGAGTGTGTGGTGTGTTAGCGGAGTGTGCCATGTCTGTGCAGTGTGTTTGTGGAGTGTGTGGTGTGTTAGTGATGTGTGTAGTGTCTGTGCAGTGTGTTTGTGGAGTGTGTGGTGTGTTAGTGGTGTGTGCAGTGTCTGTGTGGTGTGTTTGTGGAGTGTGCAGTGGAGTGTGTGGTGTGTTAGTGGAGTGTGTGGTGTGTTAGTGGAGTGTGTGGTGTGTTAGTGAAGTGTGTGTTGTTTGTGCAGTGTTTGTGTGCAGTGTGCAGTGTTTGTGCGGTGTTTGGTTTTTGTACGGTGTGTTTGTGGAGTGTGTGGTGTGTTAGCGGAGTGTGCCGTGTCTGTGCAGTGTGTTTGTGGAGTGTGTGGTGTGTTAGTGGTGTGTGCAGTGTCTGTTTGGTGTGTTTGTGGAGTGTGCAGTGTTTGTGTGGTGTGTTAGTGGAGTGTGTGGTGTTTGTGTGGTGTGTTAGTGGAGTGTGTGGTGTTTGTACGGTGTTTTTTTGGAGTGTTCTGTGTTTGTGCGGTCTGTATGTGTAGTTTGCAGTGTTAGCGGAGTTGTGGTGTGTTTGTAGAGTGTGTGGTGTGTTAGTGTAGTGTAAAGTGCCTAGCGTAGCTTTAACTCTTCCTTATGTCTCCACTTCACATTTCCAGAGAGCAGACATTCAGAGCAGAATCTCCAGAGCCTAGCTGTGTGTCTCTGAAGAGCAACAACTCAATGTTTCATCCTCCATATTTCAGCAATGAAAGAATCAGTTCTGATCAGAGGTGAGACATGAACCACATTCTAGTGAGTTTTAGCATGAGTCGCCTCAACAAGCATCCTTTTAATTTTTCTTGAGTTTTCTTGTGTGTGTCCTGTGTTTTTGCTGTGTGTTTATGGAGTTTGCAGTTTCTGTGGAGTGTGGTGTGTTATTGAAGTATGCTGTGTTTGCGTGGTATTTTTGTGAAGTGTGATATGTTTGCTCGGTGTGTTGTTGGAGTGTTCTGTGTTTGTGCGGTGTGTATGTGTAGTTTGCAGTGTTTCTGTGGTGTGTTTTGTTGGAGTGTGAAGTGTTTGTGTGGTGTTTTAGTGGAGTGTGTGGTGTGTGTGTGTGCTGTTTTCATGCTGTGTATGTGGAGTGTGCTGTGTTAGTGGAGTGTGTGTTGTTCGTTTGGTGTGTTAGTTGGGTGTGTGGTGTGTTAGGGTAGTGTGTGGTGTTTTGTTGGATTGTTCTGTGTTTGTGTGGTGTGTTAGTGGAGTGTGTGGTGTGTTAGTGAAGTGTGTGTTGTTTGTGTGCAGTGTTTGTGTGCGGTGTTTGGTGTTTGTGCAGTGTGTTTGTGGAGTGTGTGGTGTGTTAGTGGAGTGTGCAGTGTCTGTGCGGTGTGTTAGTGGAGTGTGTGGTGTGTTAGTGATGTGTGTAGTTTCTGTGTGGTGTGTTTGTGGAGTGTGTGGTGTGTTAGTGGTGTGTGTCGTGTGTTTGTGGAGTGTGTGGTGTGTTAGTGGAGTGTGCAGTGTCTGTGTGGTGTGTTTGTGAAATGTAAAGTGTCTAGCGTAGCTTTAACTCTTCCTTATGTCTCCACTTCACATTTCCAGAGAGCAGACATTCAGAGCAGAATCTCCAGAGCCCAGCTGTGTGTCTCTGAAGAGCAACACCTCGGCGGTTCATCCTCCACTTTTCAGCAATGAAAGAATCAGTTCTGATCTGAGGTGAGACCTGAGCCATATGGAAGCAAATCTCATCATACTTTGAAATATTACCACCTTTGAATTTGTAACACTTTTTTTTTTGCACTTAAATTATGCATCTGAATTTTGTTGCTTTTTAATTTAAATCTTCAGATTTCCACCTCTGAATATTTTGCTTCGCAGTTAAGCCTCTGAATATAACTGCTCTTGAATAGAACTCGTGAATTTTCAAGAACACGTTTTCACTGTCATTATTCAAGGTTAATAAATTCAAACAATATATTTCGAAGTTGCTATGATTCGGTAGACGAAATTCAGAGTCACATCCGGGACACCAAGGGTGAGCAATCGGTTCATTTGGATTTTCTGTTTCACCTTAAATGGTGCAGTAGTTGCATTCTGTCGCCACTAGATTGCGAAATACAAACACAACGTCCATCCATCCATTCATTATCTGTAACCCTTATCCAGTTCAGGGTCACGGTGGGTCCAGAGCCTACCTGGAATCATTGGGCGCAAGGCAGGAATACACCCTGGAGGGGGCACCCGTCCTTCACAGGGCAACACAGACACACAAATTCACTCACACACTCACACACTGAGTCGCCACCTTCCAACGTGTGTTTTTGGACTGTGGGACGAAACCGGAGCACCCGGAGGAAACCCATGCAGACACAGGGAGAACACACCACACTCCTCACAGACAGTCACCCAGAGGAAACCCACGCAGACACAGGGAGAACACACCACACTCCTCACAGACAGTCACCCAGAGGAAACCCACGCAGACACAGGGAGAACACACCACACTCCTCACAGACAGTCACCCGGAGGAAACCCACGCAGACACAGGGAGAACACGCCACACTCCTCACAGACAGTCACCCGGAGGAAACCCACGCAGACACAGGGAGAACACGCCACACTCCTCACAGACAGTCACCCGGAGGAAACCCACGCAGACACAGGGAGAACACGCCACACTCCTCACAGACAGTCACCCAGAGGAAACCCACGCAGACACAGGGAGAACACGCCACACTCCTCACAGACAGTCACCCGGAGGAAACCCACGCAGACACAGGGAGAACACGCCACACTCCTCACAGACAGTCACCCAGAGGAAACCCACGCAGACACAGGGAGAACACGCCACACTCCTCACAGACAGTCACCCAGAGGAAACCCACGCAGACACAGGGAGAACACGCCACACTCCTCACAGACAGTCACCCAGAGCGGGAACACAACTTCCATACCGTGGAAAAACTACACGTTTAGCTTCCTTCTGCGGATTATCTCTTAATTTTCAAAGTGTCTCAAAAGTCTAAAAGTCTCACTGAAGACACAATATAACAGACTATCGATGTCCTGAAGATGAAGAAATTTTACTGTGGAGATTTTTTGTAACGGCACTCGGCTCCGCTGCTCCTCCCACGCACTCGGCTCCACTGCTCCTCCCACACACTCGGCTCCGCTGCTCCTCCCACGCACTCGGCTCCGCTGCTCCTCCCACGGACTCGGCTCCGCTGCTCCTCCCACAAATGCATGTTTCTTACAAATGTGGGACTATTGAAAAGGGAAGTTAACAGGCTTTTCAGCGGTGTAAGATTTACTGCCAAGAAGCATTGTTACAAAAAATAAATAATCTACAAACACAAATTTCTATATAAATGTTTATAATAATGCTACAAATAACCAGACATTGTGAATACACACACCGACATTCAGTGATTAAACAAACACACCTTTATGAATTAAACTCTACACTTTGGGATGTTATATTTGTATTAAACCTTCTGTAAAATCAATATCAGATTCTTAATAATCTGACAATTAAAAAATAAAAATGCCACAGGACATTTACTCCACAGTTCATGTTTCTACATATTCATCATGTCACTTTCTATATTCACAGGACCATTACAAAACATTTCCACAGTAAAATTTCTTTGTCTTCAGGACATCAATAGTCTGTTATATTGTGTCTTCACTGAGACTTTCAGATTTTTGAGACACTCTGAAAACAAAGAGATAATATCCACGGAAGGAAGCTAAATGTGTAGTTTTTCCACGGTATGGAAGTTGTGTTCGTATTGCATTTGTACAGAATGCAACTACTGTACTATTTAAGGTGAAAGAGAAAATCCTAATGAATCGATTGCTCATCCTTGGTGTCCCGGATGTGACTCTGAATTTTTTGTAACTCGTATTTTGGTGTCTGAATCCCATCTACTGAATCTGAGCAACTTCGAAATATATTGTTTTCATTTTTATGAGCTTGAATTTTTTTATTAGAATTTATTAACCTTGAATAAAAGCAGTGAAACCATGTTTTTGAAAATTCACGAGTTCAATTCAAGAGAAAGTATTTTCAGATGCATAATTTCAGTGCAAAATAATCTACAAATTCAAAGGTGGTAATATTTCAAAGTCTGAGACAGATTTGCTTCCATAGAACCACATTCTAGTGAGTTCTACCACGACAAGCAGCCTTTTAATTTTTTCTTGAATTTTCTTTTGTGTTTGTGTGGTGTTAGTGGAGTGTGTGGTGTGTTAGTGGAGAGTGCGTTTTTAGCGGAGTGTGCTATGTTTGTGTGGTGTTAGTAGAGAGTGCTGTGTGGTGTTTGTGTGGTGTTAGTGGAGTGCGCTGTGTTTGTGGAGAGAAAGGATTTGGCAAATTTTTCATGGACGCAACCCACATACTCAGCTCTACTGCTCATCCCACAAATGCATGTTCCTTACAAATGTGACACCATTTAAAAGGGAAATTAACAGACTTTCCAACGGTATAAGATTTATTGCCAAGAAGCATTGTTACAACAAAGAAATAATCTACAAACACACATTTCCTTACTTTTTGTGCTAAATTTAGTTTATTACAGAGTCCACTACCAGAAACCTCTGCTTTTCAGAGGTAGTTCTAAATCCTCCAGTAATGTATTTCAGGCTTTGTTCTTTGTCTACTGAAGTATGATTGTGAGAATGTGTAAATGTACTCATTCACTTTTAGTTTCTAATTCCTCTCTTTTGATGTATTTCAGAATGAGTTTTAAATATTAAAATAATAAGATCAGTTCTAAAGGGAATATGCAAACAGTGAAGTGTTCATTTGTGATTTTTTGTAACATCCTGTGAACAGTACATTACTGAAGTAAAGAGGAGAAACAACATTGGTTCCATTTTTTAGCGCCTTGTGTCAGGCAGGTGATCCACTTTTCTAAATATGAGACATTGATTTATTTTCTGTAAATACAAATCGTGTTTATTTTCTCAGGTTTAAGCCGTGTTTCTGTGTCAGTAACACATTACCCTCTGTGCTAAAATGAGTATTAGTAGATGAAGAAATGGAGAGTAGCTTCTCTTTGGTTGAACTGAGTTGTCAGTGAATTACTCACTTGTACGAACTCATGTTTAAGTCTTGTTCAAGTTTCAGACTCTCTCACACTTACACATTCTGATTCATCCACTCTTTTATTTCCCCTCTAGCTCTGGGAGGGATGTGCTGCTCCAGGATGGTTCCAGGTGTGGAGTGTGTGAGCAGATTCAGACAGATCCAGTCTCTATCACCTGTGGACACTCTTTTTGTAGACAGTGCATCAGGAGCCTTAGGGACCAGTCTGTCCACTCAGGAGACTTGACCTGTCCCTGCTGCAGAAAGAGGTTTAAAACAGTCTCTGTTCAGTTTCCACACACGGAGGAGTCCATGGAGCTGGATGAATACAAACCAGTGGATGACGTCCTGCTCCGTGTCTCAGAGAGAAACAAAATCAGCCTGAAGAACAAGTACGAGAGCTTATTTGAGGGATTCAAAATACAAGAGAATAAAATCCTCCTGAACAGAGTTTACACTCAGCTCTACATCATTGAGGGAGAGAGGGAAGGAGTGAATGAAGAACATGAAGTTTTACAGATTGAAAACAAACCCTGGAAACAAAACCTGCCAGATACACCAATAAACTGTTTAGACATATTTAACCCTGTACAGTGTACGATGGGAGAAATGGAAGAAGACAACACCAGAGCTGTGATGGATGAAGATGTGAGACGTGAAGAAGGAGAAGAAGATAAAGATCCACAAGTTGAAAAACTTAAAAGCGTTCTGACTAAAGGCATTGCTGGCATTGGAAAAACTGTCTCTGTGCAGAAGTTCATTCTGGACTGGGCTGAAGGAAAAGCCAATCAGGATATAGAGTTCATGTTTGTGCTTCCATTCCGAGAGCTGAACCTGATTAAACACAAACAGTACAGTCTTCATGGACTTCTGTGTGGCCTCCATCCTGAGCTCCGAGGTCTGGACACAAAGGAATATGACGTGTGTAAAACTGTGTTCATATTTGACGGCCTCGATGAAAGCAGAATTCCACTGAAGTTCTCAGAGTGTGAGAAAGTGTCAGACGTGACCAAGGTGTCTTCAGTGGACGTGTTGATGACAAACCTCATCAAAGGAGACCTGCTTCCCTCTGCTCACATCTGGATAACCTCCAGACCCGCAGCAGCCAATCAGATCCCCTCTCAGTACATCAGCCGTGTGACAGAAATTCAGGGATTCAATGATCCACAGAAGGAGGAGTACTTCAGGAAGAGGATTAGTGACCAACACCAAGCCGACAGTGTCATCTCCCACATTAAGACGACGAGGAGTCTCCACATTATGTGCCACATTCCAGTCTTCTGCTGGATCTCAGCAACTGTGCTTCAGCGAATCATGAAACAAGGGACCACAGAAATCCCTAAAACTCTGACTGCAATGTACTCACACTTCCTGTGCACTCAGACAATCATGAGGAAGGAGAAGTATGAGGAGGAAGATGAGAGAGGAACTCTACAGGAACTCCTGAGATCCAACAGGAAGATGTTTCTGAAACTGTCTGAACTGGCTTTCAAACAGCTGATGAAGGGCAATGTGATGTTCTATGAAGACGACCTGAGAGAGTGTGGGATTGATGTCACTGAGGCCTCAGTGTACTCTGGGATTTGCACTGAGATCTTTAGGGAGGAGTCTGTGCTTTACCAGAGGAAGGTTTACTGCTTTGTGCATCTGAGCTTTCAGGAGTTTCTGGCTGCTTTCTATGTGTTTCACTGCTGTGTGAACAACAACATGGAGGAACTGCAGCTTCTGAAGCCGAAAAGCATGAAGTGGTCTGACAAACTTTCACTGGACGAGCTGCTGAAGGGAGCTGTGCGTACAGCTTTAAAGAGTAAGACTGGACACCTGGATCTGTTTCTCCGTTTTCTGTTGGGCATCTCACTGGAGTCCAATCAACAACTCCTGCAGGACCTACTGACACACACAGTGAGCAGCTCTGAGAGCATCAAGAAAACAGTTCAGTACATCAAATGGGTAATACAAAGAGAGGACCTTCCTTCTGACAGATCTATCAACCTGTTCCTGTGTCTCACTGAAATGAACGACCCCTCTTTATCCAATAAACTTCAGAAGTTTCTCAAATCCAAGGATCAGTCAAATAAGAGACTGTCTGCTGATGAGTGTTTAGCGTTAGCCTACATGCTCGTGAACTCAGACGAGGTGCTGGATGAACTGGACTTGAGGAAGTACAAAACCACTGAGAAGGGTTATTGGAGTCTTATCCCAGCTGTGAGCAACTGCAGAAAAGCCGTGTGAGTGTCGTTTCTATATGTTTTTTTTTATATATATATATTTCAGGTTGTTGTTGACTGAGAAGTTTCCAGATTGTTTTACAGTCAGTAGACGTTCCTCACTGTGTGTATAATTAGGATGTGATAAATAAAATGAATGAGACATTACAGAACAGGTGGAGTTTGATGAACATGGATAAGACTGATGTCTTTCTCTTGTTTTCTCTCACTCACACTGTATCTCACACAAATCCCCCAAGTTTATAAAAGCAGCAAATCTGATCATTTTTATTCCTGTGAGGCTGAATTTCAAGGAGTGTTCAGATTGTAGTTCAGTTTCCTTGGGTTGGACCAAATATGTAAATTCATACATTGTTATATTTTAGTCCTGGTTTGGTCCTGAACCAAATGTATTTTAAAAAAGCGATGATGTATGACGTATGTAAGCGACGCTATGACATTAGTTTTGTCATCTGAACAATGCCCCACACTGAGCTTAATGCACTTCTCGGGGCTGTGTACCTGGTGGTATTTTTTCAACTGGAAACACAAGACGTGGTCAAATGGATAAAGGAGTCAAAACAGCACCTGAAATTCCTCCACTGCACAGAATAAAAAAGGAGTTGCTGCTTGTTTGGTGAGCACCAGTGTCAAAAGGAAGCGCTCACATTTGCTCTAACAAACCAAACTAACAGACAGATCCTCACTTTCACGTTTTTTACTGTATTATGCACTGTGTTTACATTGTGTTGCAGATTGTCTGGCTGTAAGCTGACCATGAATTCCTGTGAAACTCTCTGCTCTGTTCTGAAATCACCAAACTCATCCCTGAAAGAGCTGGAGTTCAGTGAGACTGAGCTGCAGGATTCAGGAGTGAAGCTGATCTCTGAGGCACTGAAGAGTTCAAACTGTAAACTGGAGACTCTCAGGTGAGATTTTGGATGAATGTCCATGTGGATAATGAGCATATTCTCCTGCTCTGATTGGCTGTAGTTTGCCCTCAAAGTTTAGGCCATTTTTTTACATGCATAACATGGAGAGATTTTACTATTTGTGTACTGTTTGTAAACTGGCATCTATTGCTCAAATTTTTTATGTCATATTTTTTTAAGGGAGACAAGGTTTTCCTTGATCATTTTGGCACATTTCTTCACAGTATTCTCCTGCTCCAGCTGACTGTAGTTTACTCTTAACTCTTCTTTCACAGAGTGAAAGTGCTTAGTTTGGAGTGAAATTCCATGTGGAAATAGAATGTAAATAGCACTAAAATTTTCAGAATAACATTCAGGACAAATGTTCAGATTGAGCTCATAATGTACACACCCCTGAATAATTAATATTGGAGAAATACTGATGTATGAAAATCTCATAATTCCTGATTCACATGAGTCTGAATTTCACATTCTCTATTTTAACTTCACTTTCTCCTGTATTTACTTTACCTTGCAGACTCACAGACTGTAGATTCACCCTGAATTCCTATGAAAGTCTCTGCTCTGCTCTGAACTCACCAAACTCACCCCTGAAAGAGCTGGACCTCAGTCAGACTGACCTGCAGGATTCAGGAGTGAAGCTGATCTCTGAGGGATGGAGGAGTTCACACTGTACACTGGAGATAATCAGGTGAGATTTCTGTGTGTTCCTGAACTGAAAAGGTTTGTAGAAACAGTAAGATTTGCTCTAGTTTTACACAGAACATTTAATAAATGTTGGTCTGTGATTTGGACAGAAGTGATCTAAATGTTTCTGATATTCAACATTCAAAGCTCACATAGTTTTCCATTTAATGGTACAGAGGATGGCTCTGAGATTGTTTACGTTACAAGGTTTTAAACCAGTCGCCTCAGTGTGTTTATTAGGAACATTTGGTGGTTCATCTTTGAGGTAAAGTCTTAGTTTTAATATTTCAGGTGTTATAAATGGACAGCTGTGGTGTAGTGGTCAGAGAAGAGGGTTTGGAGCTGGAAGGTCTCTGATTCAATCCCCACGACCCTCAGGAATAATTGGGTGTGGTGGGAGTGAAGGAAAATGAATGAATGATTCATGAAGGAATGTCTTTATTGTCATTGTAGCAGTACAACAAAATTGGGATTTTCTTGCTTTAAAGTGCAGAAGATTAACACAGACACTGGACATATAGCACTAATAGTCACTAACAGTAATATAAGACTTAAAAAAGAAGACATCCAACATTTATAAATCAGTGCCCTGTTCCTCATTGAGCAGTTGTGCATTAAGTGCAATTACAGCTTGAACATAAACACTTTTTTTTAGTCTGCTTTTTCTGGCCCTCAGTGGAAATTGAGAGCACTGTCCTCCTTCAGTCCACGAGTGTGAGTGTGTATGATGTTCCTGCCTTGCTCCCAGTGATTTTTAGTGAGACTTCGGTCCCACCATGACCCTGACACTTGGTTATTTTGGTGACTTTTTTGACCGGGCTGTAGTTATTTTCCAGTGATACTAGTCCTCAACACTGTCTTCATCTGACTGTAACTCTCTCTTCCCCCATTTCTGCCTCCTGAAGTGAGAGGGAGTTTAAAGAGAGTTTAATTTTGGGGGTGAAAGTTCATGTGGAGAAGAGAATACAAACAGTGCTGAAAATATTCAGAACAATATTCAGAAAAAATGTTCAGACTGAGTCTGTTATTAATGCCCCTCTGAATAATGTAAATAATGGAAAGTATTATTTTACTCATTAATCTCATTAAACTGATTCTGAGTCTGAAATCCACATTCTGTTGAACTGTGCTGTATTTGCTTTGCTTTGCAGACTGAATGGATATAAACTCACCATGAATTCCTGTGAAGTTCACTTCTCTGCTCTGAAATCACCAAACTCCTCCCTGAAAGAGCTGGACCTCAGTCGCACTGAGCTGCAGGAATCAGAAGTGAAGCTGATCTCTGACCGACTGAAGAGTTCAAACAGTAAAGTGGAGATACTCAGGTAAGACACGCTTTTTATTTTTTAATTTCTGACAGAAATGTGTGAAAGTGTTTGAAATATCAGATTGTGGAGGTCTGACGGCGTGGCTCTGCTGCTTCAGCTTCATGATTCACTTTATATTTTACACACAGCACATGTTCACTATGTTCTTATTCTTATTTCATATTTTATGGGGCATTTTATTGAATGTGTCTCATCAAACCACACTCTCCAACACTATTTACTGAGATCTTCCACATTGATCTGGATTTATGGAGCTGTCAGTTCAGTAACGAGACGAAGGGACTGAAGCACATGCAGAGATGGAGAGTTATCAAACAAGTAACGGGAACAAGAAATAAACAAAGGGAGCACAAATGACACAGACACAAAATGAAGGACAAACCAGGGACACAGAGAGGAGCTTATGAAGGAAAACACGATAGGAAACACCTGTGAACGCTCAGGACACACAGGTGCAGGGCGTGGCTAGGAAACGAGCGGAAAAGACACATGGCAAGAAAAACAGAACTGAACACGTGATCAAAACATGACAAAGGACGTAAACACAGGAGAACAGTCACAGATTATAACAGGAGCTCATTTAGTGCTTGAAAAGAGTAAATAAATGAGGTGTTGTGTAAATGTTCTCCCACTGTTTACAAAAGCGAAACTTTAGTGTGTTTTTAAATGATATACATTTCTTTCAAAACAATATGGAGCTGTTTTCTGAAACATTTCGCTTGAGAATAAACATGTTTTACAAATCCAAATATAAATGTTTAAGAAAATCATCATTGAGTGTGATCACTAAATCATAAAATACCTTATAAATGTCAAATGGGTGAGTGAGTGAAGACCTGTGATGCACTGGGGCCCTGTCCAGGGAGTGTTCCTCTTGCAGCCAGTGATTCTGGGGAGGATTCAGACCCACGTGACCCTGAACAGGACGAAACACTTACAGAAAATGAATGAATGTTCAGATTGAGCTCATTGCTTGTGTCTCTTAATAACGTTTATAACACACAGACCCCAAGTTTATAACAGTAGTGTTTTCCACACGTCATAATTCTTGATTCCTGTGAGGGTGAGTTTCACATTCTCTGTTTTAACTCTACACTGTGTTTACTTCTCCTTACAGATTGTCTCACTTTAATCTATCCAAGGACTTCTATGAAAGTCTCTGCTCTGTTCTGAACTCACCAAACTCACCCCTGAAAGAGCTGGACCTCAGTCACACTGACCTGCAGGATTCAGGAGTGAAGCTGATCTCTGAGACACTAAAGAGTTCACACTGTAAACTGGAGACACTCAGGTCAGTTCTGTCAGTTCAGTCTTGATTTTTAATGCTTCACCAACATTTAATTTATACATCTTTAACATTTATTTAGAGGATACAATGTTGCGACAGACACTCTTTGTAAGATGGCATCTAGGGTTATCAAAGATGAGTGTAACATGGAATGTGTGGTGTAATGTGGAAGTGAGGGAACAACACAATGCTCTTTTCAGCCTTTATCTAAACCGAAGTACAATCTGGATTCCAAAAAAGTTGGGACACTAAACAAATTGTGAATAAAAACTGAATGCAATGATGTGGAGATGGCAAATGTCAATATTTTGTTCGTAATAGAACATAGATGACAGATCAAAAGTTTAATCTGAGTAAATGTAACATTTTAAAGGAAACATATGTTGATTCAAAATTTCACAGTGCCAACAAATCCCAAAAAAGTTGGGACAAGTAGCAATAAGTGGCTGGAATAAGGAAATTGAGCATACAACGAATAGCTGTAAGACCAATTGACACTAATTAGGTCATTTGACTAGGTGAATCAACATGATTGGGTATAAAAAGAGCTTCTCAGAGTGTCAGTGTCTCTCTGAAGCCAAGATGGTTAAAGGATCACCAATTCCACCATTGTTGCGCAGAAAGATAGTGCAGCGATACCAGAATGGTGTTACCCAGCGTAAAATAGCAAAGACTTCATCATCAACCTTGCATAACATCATCAAAAGATTCAGAGAATCTGGAACAATTGGCCGTAAAACTCTACTGGTTGCTCGTGATCTCCAGGCCCTTAAACGTCATTGCACCTCAAACAGGAATGCCACTGTCAAGGAAATAACAGAATGGGCTCAGGAATACTTCCAGAAAGCATTATCAGTGAACACAATCCACCGTGCCATCCGCCGTTGCCAGCAGAAACTCTACAGTGCAAAGAGGAAGCCATTTCTAAGCAAGCTCCACAAGCCCAGACGTTTGCACTGGGCCAGGGGTCTTTTAAAATGGTGTGGCAAAATGGAAGACTGTTCTGTGGTCAGATGAGTCACGATTTGAATTTCTTTATGGAACACTGGGACGCCATGTCATCCGGACCAGAGAGGACAAGGATAACCCAAGTTGTTATCAACGCTCCGTTCAGAAGCCTGCATCACTGATGGTATGGGGTTGCATGAGTGCTTGTGGCATGGGCAGCTTGCATGTCTGGAAAGGCAGCATTAATGCAGAGAATTATGTTCAGGTTCTAGAACAACATATGCTCCCATCTAGACGTCATCTCTTTCAGGGAAGACCCTGCATTTTTCAACAAGATGATGCCAGACCATATTCTGTAGCAATCACAACATCATGGCTACGTAGAAGGATCGGGGTACTGAAATGGCCAGCCTGCAGTCCTGATCTTTCACCTATAGAGAACATTTGGAGCATCATAAAGAGGAAGGTGCGACAAAGAAGGCCTAAGACGATTGAACAGTTAGAGGCCTGTATTAGACATGAATGGGAGAGCATTCCTATTTCTAAACTTGAGAAACTGGTCTCCTCTGTCCCCAGACGTCTGTTGAGTGTTGTAAGAAGAAGGGGGGATGCCACACAGTGGTAAAAAATGGCCTTGTCCCAACTTTTTTGGGATTTGTTAATGCCATGAAATTTTGAAACAACATATTTTTCCCTTAAAATGATACATTCTCTCAGTTTAAACCTTTGATCTGTGATTTGTGTTCTATTCTGAATATAATATTGACATTTGCCATCTCCACATCATTGCATTCAGTTTTTAATCACAATTTGTTTAGTGTCCCAACTTTGGAATCCGGTTTGTACAAAGTACAATAAAGCAGCAGTAGTGGTATGGTTATGGTTTAAGAATACAACGATGCAAATGTAGTTGTAGCAATGATATGAGAAGTAGAAGACAATGAAAAATATCAAATGATAAAACCAACCGACTGCTACTGGGTGGACTGTGGATGGTGCCAAGAAAAGAAATAAACAAAAATTCCCTAAAAAATAAAACTAACCTGCCCCAAAAATACAGCTGTGGCACTCTGACCCCTTACCTAATGTGTGTGTATATACAGGGTTTGTCCTACCATGGAATGTATAGGTGCCTGTACTTGCCTGTCCACACCAGTAGTGGTGATAGAGAGATTTAACAAGGGAAGAGTAATCCACAGATTTAAAATGGCTAAAGTGAAGTTAGGTTAAAGTAAAGTTAGCAGCACCACAACTAAACCTCAAACTCTAGCTAGTGACAGCAACAACAATCTCAATTTGAGCTAGCAGCAAGATCATCAAACAAAATAGCAGCAACATCTGTAAACATAAGCTAGCAGCAACAAGCCTCAAACCATAAGTTAGCAGCATTCAAGTATCACACAGGTAAAAAGCTTTCACCCCTCTGCATTGTTCCACTTGGTGGGCTTCATATCCAAGAGAGATGGATAGGGAGCATGTCACTGACGCACGGTGCTTTCCGGCGTGGCTTCCTGGAGAACTGCAGCCGCGGGCGTTCCTTTTCTCCCCCTTTTCAGACACCGCCGTCAGAGCTGGTGGCGTTCTGAAGTTCTCTGTGGGGATTCTCTGTCATCGCTGATCTGCCGCCTTGTGAGAGACACGTCCATGCAGGTCTCTCCTGGGCCTCATCTCAGAAGGTCATTTTGGGTGTGCGTGTGGCCGTCTTCTTCGTTGCTGGCCCGGAAGCTGTCATCACTTTTTTTCATGCTCTGGGTGGCACTGAATTTTGCTGGAGTTAAACTACGGTCCTTTCTAGAACTATAGTTTCTACTAGATTTATTATTTAAGAAAGCCATGAGAGTCTGACGTCTGCAGAGTCATTTCAAAACCCGAGTCATTTTCCTCTTTAGCCTTGAAAAAGGCTAAAATAGAAAAAGTGTGAAGTGAAGCGAAGGTGTGGGGAAAGAAGAAGCCTATAGTGTCTGAAGCCTTAAGTCTAAAAGTCCTTTTCATTTGCCACCACTGGCTTTTTTAACCAGAATTTATAAAACCTGCCTTGAAGCCCTGATTAGGTCTCAGAGATTCAGGATTGGAGCCTCTCTTGCTCCTGATTGGCTGTACCTTGGTAGTGACATCCCATAAAATGTATGACCCTTGACAAGACAAAGGCTTGAAGACCATCTCCGTTGAATGAATCTCCAAGATTTTGAATCATACTTTTGCAATATAAAAGATTAGATGTTAACACAAAGTAATATCATTAAGAAAACCATGTTCTACATAATTATTAACCAACAACACACACAGTATGTGGCTACCTTGGTTCTACATAAATTCATATAAAACAAAAATGATTTAAACACATGTAAATTAATGCCACCTATTTTGATTGTCCAAATGGAATTAATTTCACACAGTTGTGCCCATAGGCAACTTGTTCATCAGGTAAACCAAGGAATTAAGGAATGTGATTATTTTGTTTAACAATCTTTCAAAGTGTGTGAGAAGAAGGTTGAGTCTGTGTCTCTCTGCATTCTGCATTTGAGAAGAGCTGCATGACCCTCCAAGGCCATGTGTCGTAAACTGTCCTTAAAAGGGCCTGTAGTGTCAGTTTTATGACTCTGACACAGACCTTCAGGCACCAATTTGGAGCCGGTTCTTGCTGAAAAGCTTATCTCAGATTTCAATCTTGGCTTGGTGTGGCTTGCGGATGTCTCTGAAAACCAGCGAAAGTTTGGGTATTTGAAATCAAATCTCAAAGTCAAATTTCTTATTAGAAATTAATTCATCATATCACACTACACAGGTGAACAGCCCATCCTATAGGAGGATTAGGACTTGGGCAACAGCTCTCCCATTGGCTGAACAGGTAATAAACTAGAGAGAGAGGAAGTGAAAGAAAGTAGAGGGAGAAAACAAAACAAACAGTGCCTCTCTGGCACGTAACATACAATATGAAATATTAAGATGAAGTCAGGTGGTGGATTCCTAGATTATAATTCACTACTCACAAAAATCAGATCATCTTCTCCTACATTATCTCTGCTCTCTGAACACTTCAGGACTTCTGTAAAGTGTTTCCACTGCTGGAGTAACAGTCAACAGCAGACTCTCCCCATGGTGATATTATCAGTCCTACAGGCTATGAACCAGAGCAGAGGTTTATTATTATAGTGATATACAGACACTGACTCTTTGGTTTTTATCTTTTAATGTGTTCTACACAGAGTCTGATCAGTGTAATGTAAAAGATCAGACTGAACTCTGTTGTTCCTAAAGTTATCTTGTTATTTGAGGCATTTCTCTTTAGCTGCTCTAAGAGGTTTCTGTGAAGCTTCAGTTCTGTTCTGTTAAACTGTGTGTTTTAATGTTTAAATGAAGCATTTCTCCCCCCACTGGAGGAAAGATGAGTTGCAGTTGGCTGTTTTAGTTTGTTTTTGTTGTTATTTGTTTGTTTCTCCTCGAAATGAAATCAACATGTCTTTCTTAATCCTTTCAGAAATGTTCCTGTAACTATTCAATGAGTAATGTCCTCTCTCTTTACAGACTAACTGTGTGTAAACTTGGGGAAAAGTCTTGTGAAGATCTGGGCTCAGTTTTACTGGTGAACTCCTCCCTGAAAAAACTGGACCTCAGTAACAATGACCTGCAGGATTCAGGAGTGGAGAAGCTCTCTGCTGCACTGAAGAGTTCACTCTGTAAACTGGAGACACTCAGGTCAGTTCTGTCAGTTCAGACTTGATATTTAATGCTTTACCAACATTAATTTTATACATGTTTATGAAAAAAGTAAATGTAAGTTGTTGGGTTTCTATGATTTAAGTCACAACACACAAAAATCTGATCATCTAGTCTAGTGCATTATCTCAGTACTCCCACCACAAGGAGCTTCTGAACAGGTGTTTTCTGCTGCTGGATTGTTCGATGACAAATTAAAAAACAGTCTTTAACACCAAGAGTGGTGTTATCAGTCATACATGCTACAAACCACAGCAGAGCTTTATTTTTTATAGTGATATACACCCACAGACTCTTTGGTTAACACATCACCAAAGAGTCTGTGTTTTAATGCTTCCATAAAGTGTTTGGCTCCTTGCAGTGAGATTGTTATAGTTAGTCTTTGTTGTTATTTGTTTGTTTCTCCTCTAAATGAAATCAACATGTCTTTCTTAATCCTTTCAGAAATGTTCCTGTAACTATTCAGTGAGTAATGTCCTCTCTCTTTACAGACTAACTGGGTGTAAACTTGGGGAAAAGTCTTGTGAAGATCTGGGCTCAGTTTTACTGGTGAACTCCTCCCTGAAAGAACTGGACCTCAGTAACAATGACCTGCAGGATTCAGGAGTGGAGAAGCTCTCTGCTGCACTGAAGAGTTCACTCTGTAAACTGGAGACACTCAGGTCAGTTCTGTCAGTTCAGACTTGATTTTTAATGCTTCACCAACATTAGTTTTATAGATCTTAGCATGTTTATTTAGAGGATACAGTATGAAATATTAAGATGAAGTCAGGTGCTGGATTCCTAGATTATAATTCACTACTCACAAAAATCAGATCATCTTCTCCTACATTATCTCTGCTCTCTGAACACTTCAGGACTTCTGTAAAGTGTTTCCACTGCTGGAGTAACAGTCAACAGCAGACTCTCCCCATGGTGATATTATCAGTCATACAGGCTATGAACCAGAGCAGAGGTTTATTATTATAGTGATATACAGACACTGACTCTTTGGTTTTTATCTTTTAATGTGTTCTACACAGAGTCTGATCAGTGCAATGTATAAGATCAGACTGAACTCTGTTGTTCCTAAAGTTATCTTGTTATTTGAGGCATTTCTCTATAGCTGCTCTAAGAGGTTTCTGTGAAGCTTCAGTTCTGTTCTGTTCAACTGTGTGTTTTAATGTTTAAATGAAGCATTTTCCCCCCCACTGGAGGAAAGATGAGTCGCAGTGGGATGTTTTTGTTTGTTTTTGTTGTTGTTTGTTTGTTTCTCCTCTAAATGAAATCAACATGTCTTTCTTAATCCTTTCAGAAATGTTCCTGTATCTATTCAGTGAGTAATGTCCTCTCTCTTTACAGACTAACTGTGTGTAAACTTGGGGAAAAGTCTTGTGAAGATCTGGGCTCAGTTTTACTGGTGAACTCCTCCCTGAAAGAACTGGACCTCAGTAACAATGACCTGCAGGATTGAGGAGTGGAGAAGCTCTCTGCTGCACTGAAGAGTTCACTCTGTAAACTGGAGACACTCAGGTCAGAGTTCTGGGATTTTATTCTTCATTTTCTACTCCTCACAAACATTAAGTTTTATGTAAAAAAAAAAAAAAAGACATTACTTTTTCTAAGCTCTTGTACAAAATATAAAGGAAAAGACTGTGTTACTAGATTATAATAAACACTCCACTGGGATTATTAACACAACTAGGGGTGGGGGATATGGCCCTAATTTTGGCAATAACAATATTCTTGGTGACATGAATAAAACACTGAAAATACTTAAAAAATAAATGTTATATTTAATACATATTTGTTGATGCCATGATATTTTGAAACAACATATTTTTCCCTTAAAATGATACATTCTCTCAGTTTAAACTTTTGATCTGTGATTTCAGTTCTATTCTGAATAAAATATTAGATGTTGTCATCTCCACATCATTGCATTCAGTTTTTAATCACAATTTGTTTAGTGTCCCAACTTTTTTGGAATCCAGTTTGTACATTTTCTTATTTAAAAACATGTAACAAAAATTGCTGTGGTTTTGGGCGGGACTGGAACAGATTAATAACGCTTCAATTCATTTTAACGGGGAATTTTTATTTGTTTTATGAGCAAATTGAGTTTTGAGCTCGGTCAAAGAACGAATTAAACTTGTAAATCAAGGTGTGTGTGTGTGTGTGTGTATATATATTTCTTATCAGCATTGTTTATTTTATTAACGCTTAATTGGATTTGAATGGTAAGACTGATGTAGAGATGCAGGTGAAATTTTACTTTATCAATTATAAATAGACTAATACCCAATTAATACTTTGAGTTTGATGCCAGAATCATTCCACTGTCATTAAACAGAAGAACCCCTTGGCTATCAACTGTATCATTTTTCTAAAAAGCATATAAATAATAGTAAATATACGTAAATATATAAGATAAACAATGCGTGTTTTGTCTCATTAAAGTGATTTGAAATGAAAAATCATAACTTTTATTTTTTATTTTTTTTTTAAACTTAAATTTTAGTCCAATATATTATTTCATTTTTCCATCAATTGACCATCAATTTCCAAAGTGCAAATAGCTTGACCCCAGTGAATCACCTCAGGGAAAACCCTTTTCTCCTCCATTACAATGAGGAATAGCCTCAGAGACAGCTGTAGAATATAGTCCCCATCTTTCCGTGTGTACAATTGTTTCAGAGTGTGGTTCTAAACCCGTCCTGCTCTGAAACTAACAGCTCTGACAACAGTGACCTTACAAGAGCAAGTGTAAAAACATCAGAGTGAGCACTTTGTATTTACGTGCCTTGAGTTGCCTTGACGACGGTTTGAGAAAAATAAAAAGACTGATCGTTTTTCTGTTTTTTATTCTTTGAGAATTTATGTTTTGATTTAAAATAAAAAATAATTATTATTCGTTTTTACATTTTATGGATTTGGAGAATGAGATGAAAATCAACCATCTGTTTTTCATTGTTTTTATATTTGATTTTAAAATAAAAAAAGAATGAACAGAAGGTACATGGACCCAGACGGAGGTGTTTATCTGTTCAGTCTAATCTCCAGTCTGATCAAATTCTCAAAACATGCACAAAGTAGCACTTAGTACACATTTGTTAATCCAGACCACGCCCACAAAGACTGAAACGGGAGGTGAACTCAGAAGTCTTTGGGGAGGAGTTTGTGCGTGGTCCTACTCCCAAAATTATTTTATTACATAACTAGAGAGAGAGAGAGAGGTCTCATTAAAACGTGTTTTCTTCTGTGTTCATATTCGCTAAAATAAAGTTCATTTATTCATTCTCTGTAAGCCCTTATCCAGTTCAGGGTCGGTGGGGGGTCCGGAGCCTACATGGAATCACTGGGCACAAGTCAAGAACACACCCTGCAGGGGGCGCCAGTCCTTCACAGTGTGATAAAATAAGGTTTCCCTCTGGAATTTTGTTATGAGTTTAGTTTCTCCTCAGTGACTTTCCTCAGAACCCCTTCAGAGTAAAGACTGGAGGGAGAGAGTCGGACTGAAGGAATTCTCAGACTCAGAGCGGAAGATACATTTCTGTACGACACAGCAGTTATTCATGATTTTCTGTGAGTGGATGAAAGATTCTCTCTCCCTCACAGAACACACTGTTAGACCCTGTTCCAGTGATAATGTGTGCTGCTGTTACCTTCTACAGTTATTTAAAGGATTACTCAGCTCCTTTAATCGTATAGAAACTGTAATCTGACTGACCTCAGCTGGACTACTCTGTTCTGTTTGAGGTTTATACATGGACCTGTTCTATCCAGATTGAGCTGTTAGTCTGATTATTTGTGGATTATCAGGCCGTATGTAAACGTGGCTGATTTGTGCAAAAGGAAGTTCTAATGTAACGACCTCAGTGTTTAATCAGTGAGAGTTAAATTTAATTAGAGTTAAATAAATCTGAGAATAACTATTCCAGATGAACTAGAAATTACAGAATAGACCCAGTTTGATAAATGATTGTGTTCACGGCAGAATCCAGCTCCTCACCCTCCACAACACCGTAGTGCTCTCTCTGTAAATAAGAAGATAATTAAAATAGAGCAGTACAAGGAAGATCTGTTTAATAACTATTATAAAACATATTTCATATTAGTAGTTTATTTAAAATAGTTGATCAGTAGTTTATTAAAATAGTTATTAATTTCCCAAATGATCTGCAGAACCCTAGTCTTCACCTCTGCTCCTTATTTAAAACACTTAGCAGCACATTATCCCACACACTTCAGATCTCTGTACACCTCAGTGTTATAAAACAATCCTAGTCTCGTCTGTGTGTTTCCTCCACTGCTGCATGGAGATATAATCACAGTTCAGATGATTCAGATGAAGGTGAACAGAACACACCGGCTTTATTCAAAGACTAGGAGAAAAGAGGAGGTTTGATAAATGGAGCTAAATGTAACAAAGAACATAAAGTCACAGGGTGAAAGAGGTCCACTGTGATTTCAGAATAACTGTAAATGTTGATGTCTGCACCTACACATCATCAGCTGATTTTTCTCAGGGGAGTGTTTTACTGAAATCAAACACCACACACAACTCAGAACTGACACATTCAGAACTCACACAGGTTCAGTAAAGATTAGTGAGTCGTTCAGGTTCTGTACCACATTCACACACCGTCACAAACTGTAGCTGATTCTGACCTCACTTTTCTGAATGACGTTAGAGAAATGAGGCAGTTTGTGAGAAAAGAAACCACAGTGACGTTTCTCCTTCTGTCACTGAGCGTGATGTTCCTAGCCAGGTCAATATATGAAGGAGAACCTGTTCATGAAATGTTCCTGTAACTATTCAGTGAGTAATGTCCTCTCTCTTTACAGACTAACTGGGTGTAAACTTGGGGAAAAGTCTTGTGAAGATCTGGGCTCAGTTTTACTGGTGAACTCCTCCCTGAAAGAACTGGATCTCAGTAACAATGACCTGCAGGATTCAGGAGTGGAGAAGCTATCTGCTGCACTGAAGAGTTCACTCTGTAAACTGGAGACACTCAGGTCAGAGTTCTGGGATTTTATTCTTCATTTTTAAATGTAAGCTCTAGTATAAAACATTAAGGAAAAGACTGGATCACTAGATTATAATTTACATAATGTAATATATAGTGTATGATGTGCAATTATTTGTCACTGTATAACGAACAATGAAATGTGTCCTCCGCATTTAACCCATCTGTGGCAGTGAACACACACACACACACACACACACACACACTAGTGCACTAGGGGCTGTGAACACACATCAAGAGCGTTTGGGGTTCAGTGCCTTGCTCAAGGACACTTCAGCCGTGGATGTTCCTGCTGGTCCTGGGGATTGAACCAGCAACCTTCCGGTACCAAGCCTGGTCTCTAACCATTAGCCAAAGCTACACTCCATTGGGATTAAAACACAACACAAGTACTTTTTAATGTGTGTCTGTGTCTGTAAAAGGAAACATATGGCGTCACATCAATGTCAAAAATAGAGGATGCAGTAACACCAGGTGGAACATTTAAATCTGTACCTTTTTAAAATTGTTAGTTAGTTTGTTAGTTAAGAGAGAAAGAGAGAGAGAGAGAGAGAGAGAGAATGTGCTTATACACAGATCACAATCTCACTCTCAAACTGTCAGTTTTTTATTCTCAAATGGTGTTTTATCCTCTTCATTTTCAATGTTTTGAAATGGGAGGTTTGTGACAGTTTGGGGGCGGAGTCAGGGCTGTTTCTCTCAGTGAATGCTATTGGCTGATGTCTCCTGGTTCTGTGACTGCCTCATACACTGTATATGTCCCTCCTACTGTGAGAAGCCTTCTACAGAAAAACAAAATGTAAAATAGGAGACCACCCTGTATCCAAAATTATTTTGAGAGTATGGTTCCAAGGCCGTCTCACAGTGAGAGAAGGTGGAACACAAAGTAAATGTAGCTAGTGAACAGGAGTCAACTCACGAACTAATCAGTTCTTTAAGCATCTGGAAATACAACTCGAGTATTGACTCTTGGCAAATGATTCAGCCTCACAGTCGACTCAGTCTCAGTTTTCTAAAATCTTCCTGCAGTGAACATCATTTCCACATGTTTATCACATATTACTATGATCTGAACTCACTGTAGACAGTGGAATATGACCTTATCTCTCTCTCTCTCTCTGCAGATTGTCTGGTTGTTTAGTTAAAAATGAAGGAAGTGCTTTTCTGGCTTCCGCTTTGAGCTCAAACCCCTCACACCTGAAAGAACTGGATCTGAGCTACAATCACCCAGGAGACACAGGAGTGAAGCTGCTCTCTGTTAAACTGGAGGATCCACACTGCAGACTGGACACACTCAGGTACGGACAGCTTTCTGTATTTGTGTGTGTTCAGTTACTGATGTCATCTGCTGTTACTGTATTTCTATAAAGCTCTACAGCTCATTGTTCCTTCTTCATTTAGCCTCTGCTCTGCTCTAGTAGTATTTAATGGTTAGAGTATCACCCTTCACCGCTCTGTCTCCACTGTTCAGTGTGTAACTGTTGTCAGGCTGAAGGCTTGTGAGACACTGAAGTAAAACTAAGCCCCATATAACAGTCTCTTTATGTGGATTGTAGACTGTTTCTAGAACAGTCTTCAGAAATGTACATTCAGTGTTTAGGGAAGTACAGGAGTACTCTGGTACAACAGTTCTACGACCTCAATGCTGAAACACTTCACACTGAAAGATCCTACACTACTGCTGCATCCTGAAACTGAGTCGACTAGTCCATCATTATCTCTGTATTCCTATCATTTCTGGGCGTCTAAATGGGTCGGGATCAATGGTCAACAGATTGAAGAGCAGACTTTAATACCCAGAGTGGTGTTATCAGTCATACAGGCTACAAACCAGACCAGAGCTTTATTTATTATAGTGATATACAGCCATTGACTCTTTGGTTATTAATATTTTAATGTCGTCTACAGAGAGTCTGGGGAGTGTAATGTAAAAGTTTAGTTGAATCTGTGTTCTTCCTAAAGTTATTCTGTTTCAGTTTAGATTCTCTAAGAGTTTTTGTGTTTATCTGTGAAGCTGCAGACCATCAGTTCTGTTCAACTGTGTGTTTTGTTTTTCCTGAATGATCCTGATCAGAGATCACACACACACTTGGTGAAGTAGAATGGTATAAAATGGAGAGTAGAACTCACTGCTGTGTTTAACAGTGAAAGTAAGAGCATTTCTCACAGGACTGGGACTAAACAGCTGTGTGGTCTTTTAGAAAACCACTGCTCAGTGTTAGAGATTAATCAGAAAACAAGGCTTCAGTTCACTATGGAGCATAAAGACTGGACTCTGGAGCAGTGGAGAAAGGTCATGTGATCTGATGAGTCCAGACTCACCCTATTCCAGAGCGATGGGGGTGTCAGGTTCAGAAGGGAAGTGGATACAGTGATTCCCCCATCATGCACCATATTCAGTGGGTCAGGCCTAGACTCAGCAGTGTTATGATCTGGGGGTCTTCAGTGGGTCTGGTCTAGACTCAGCAGTGTTATGATCTGGGGGTCTTCAGTGGGTCGGGTCTAGACTCAGCAGTGTTATGATCTGGGGGTCTTCAGTGGGTCTGGTCTAGACTCAGCAGTGTTATGATCTGGGGGTCTTCAGTGGGTCGGGTCTAGACTCAGCAGTGTTATGATCTGGGGGTCTTCAGTGGGTCGGGTCTAGACTCAGCAGTGTTATGATCTGGGGGTCTTCAGTGGGTTCTAGACTCAGCCGTGTTATGATCTGGGGGTCCTCAGTGGGTCAGGTCTAGACTCAGCAGTGTTATGATCTGGGGGTCTTCAGTGGGTCAGGTCTAGACTCAGCAGTGTTATGATCTGGGGGTCTTCAGTGGGTCGGGTCTAGACTCAGCAGTGTTATGATCTGGGGGTCTTCAGTGGGTCGGGTCTAGACTCAGCAGTGTTATGATCTGGGGGTCTTCAGTGGGTTCTAGACTCAGCCGTGTTATGATCTGGGGGTCTTCAGTGGGTCAGGTCTAGACTCAGCAGTGTTATGATCTGGGGGTCTTCAGTGGGTCAGGTCTAGACTCAGCAGTGTTATGATCTGGGGGTCCTCAGTGGGTCAGGTCTAGACTCAGCAGTGTTATGATCTGGGGGTCCTCAGTGGGTCAGGTCTAGACTCAGCAGTGTTATGATCTGGGGGTCTTCAGTGGGTCAGGTCTAGACTCAGCAGTGGTGTGTGGCAGTAAAATGAAGTCCACTGAGGACCTGAATGGACTGAATGACCAGGTCGTCCCAGCAGTGGATTGTTCCAGGACAACACCAAGATTCATCAGGCTCAGATTGTGAAAGAGTGAGGAATCATTTTCACACATGAACTGACCACCCCAGAGTCCTGACCTGAACCCACTGAGAGTCTTTGAGACGTGCTGGAGAAGACTTTACGGAGTGGTCCGACTCTCCCGTCGTCAATACAAGATCTCCACCAAAAATAAAGGCAGCTCTGGAGGAAATAAATGTTGTGGTGTTGTAGAAGGTTGTAGAAACAGAGCCGTGGTGAATGTGGAGCGTAATCAAAGCTAAAGGTGGTCCAGTGAAATATTAGAGTGTGTGAGTTGTGTTGGTCGGGCAGTGTAGGGGTCTGTGATGAAATGGTCAGTGAGAGCAGGTACAAGGCAGAAGAACCTAATAAATGAGCAGCTGAGTGTAGGATCTAGAAAGGGTTTAATGGAGCAGTTGTAGAAGAGCGACTCTGCTGCATTATTCTGTGTTGAAGGCTGAGAGGAACAGAGGGAAATGGAGGAAATGAAACACAGAGAAAGAGAAACAGAATATTTCTCTGAAACACCACAGATGATGATCTTTCTTCTGTTTCCAAAAATGACATCAATGAATGACGCTGTAATGAAGCTGAATGTGGGGCTCAGAGAGAACAGTGAGAACACACACCACTCAAACACAACCATCAACTCACAACTGTGTGTGTGTGTGTGTGTGTGTGTGTGTGTGTTTGTGTGTGTTGTAGGTTGGAGCATGGAGGAGAGATCAGGATTAAACCAGGACCAAGAAAATGTAAGTTCTCTCTCTCTCTCTCTTTGATGATGATGATGTATTTGGAGACATTGTGAGATGATTATTTTCTTTATTAATTGTAATATTTTCTGCTGATTGTAAACAAAGTGGAACAAAAAAAACATAAACCACTTTCTCTTTGATACTCACTTTATTTTTCTTTATCAGTCTCTTTTATTTTTGAATCTCTCCCCTTCACTTTTCCTTTTCTCTCCTGCTCTTTCTCTTTACATTCGTTGTGTCTCATTTTGTGTTGTTTGTGTAGGTACCACTTCAGAATAAGACTTCACTTATAAAGGTTTATAAATGGTTTAAAGTCTGTTTATTAATAGTTATGTTGTTAACACATTAATAATCAGTTATAACACAGATATAAAGGGCAACAGTGACCTGTTGTTTGCCAAATAGTGAACCCACATCCGTCTACAGTTAAACCTCAGATCTTGCCGAATACTGACCTCTCTGTGTCTCCTCCATCAGTCGACATTAACCCCGTCAGCTCCAGCACATATTTGTTAATGAGTTTAACCCTTTAATGAATTACCCACCACCAGAGTGTCTTTTTCTACTTTAATGATAATGTGGTGAACCTTAACATGTGAAATGACTAAACTCACATTCTCAGGTCTGAGCTTATTCTTTACCTCCACATTTTCACTAAGTTCTCTCACACTTTCAGTATTAGACACAAAAGAGTTCACTGTCACACTTCCTTTCTCTGTGTTACAAAGGATTATTAATCACTTTTAAAGTGTTCACAGTGTGATTAATAACCATGTAATAACAGGCTTTTAAACCATTTATAAACCTTTATTAGTGCATTCTTATTTTAATGTGGTACCATTTTATGATATTGTTTATTTTTAATTATAATTTTTTTATGTTTAATTATTTATTGTGTGTTGTGTGTCTGATTGTGTGGTGTGTATCTGATTGTGTGCAGATGCCTGTGAGCTCACACTGGACCCAAACACAGTGAACACACGCCTCTCTCTGTCTGAGGGGAACAGGAAGGTGAAGTGTGTGAAGGAGAGACAGTCGTATCCTGATCATCCAGAGAGATTCAGTGACCGGTGGCAGGTTCTGTGCAGAGAGAGTCTGACTGGACGCTGTTACTGGGAAACTGAGTGGAGTGGGTGGGAGGTTTATATTTCAGTGGTGTATAAATCAATCAGGAGAAAAGGAGACAGTGATGACTGTGGGTTTGGAGCGAATGAAAAGTCCTGGAGTCTGATCTGCTCTAATAACAGTTACTCTGTCCGTCACAATAATAACAGCACTGCTCTCCCTCCTCCTCCCTCCAGATCTAACAGAGTAGGAGTGTATGTGGACTGTCCGGCCGGCACTCTGTCCTTCTACAGCGTCTCCACTGACACACACACACTCACACACTTACACACACTCACCACCACATTCACTGAACCCCTCTGTGCTGGGTTTTATCTTTCTTATTACTCCTCAGTGTGTTTGTGTCAGATAAAATAGTGCTGTGTGTGATCTATTGTTTTGATTGGTCTTTTCTGTCAAACGAGCTGCTGCTTTAAAATGTGAGGAGAATCACAAAAGACGATGAAACAGAAATGAAGCTCAGTTTGTAAAAGAAAGCGAGCAGAGAGACTCTTCAGGGACAAAACAGTGATAAAACCTGGATCTCAGTGAACACTACACCCCTGCACTTCTCTCTTTTATATCCCTGATGTAAACAGGATTTTTCAGCTGTTTATTTGATTTCTCTCGTTATAAAGCGCTGTGTTTATTTACACTGTGCGCTGGTCTCCATCGTCTCTCACATCAAATCTATGGGGAGTCAGTTACAAAACAGTGGATTCTCTGTCTCTGACGTGTCCAGCTCGGTTCTACTTCTGTATCCCAGGCTCCTCAACACCATCTGAGCGCCTCTTCTCTACAGCAGGAAATATAGCTTCAAACAGAGAGAACCAGCCTTAGCCCAGAACATGGGAGAGGTTTCTATTGTTACTCTGTAATGAAGGAGTGAGGGTGTGAGTGAGTGAAGGTGTTTCCTGTAGGAGGAAAGAGGACAGAGGGGATCAGGGTGTAATGGGTGGGTTGTGTTCATCTGTGTCGTCAGTGTAAACACAGACCCTCGTCATAGTGCACTTCCACCTCCAGAACTCTTCAGATATTTGTAAATATTAAATATTTAGTTTTCAAACGACGCCAAACACAATGTAAGTGTGGGCTAACACTGAACTGTCTTTGTTCTTGTTAATCTGGTTAATGGTGTAAACTGAGCACAGACAGTGTGTTGATGCTGAGTGGACGGGGGTTAAGAGATGTGTCTTAAAGCTGAAAGGAAACACAAACATAGGAACAGAAGGAAAAGATGGGGCTTCTCTAAGAAACTCTTCTCCTTTCTGTGAGATTGGATTCTGGGGGTTTGTTGTGGGGGGAAATGAAAGAGTGATGTTTGTTGGTGGAAAAGAAGAATTCTGAAATATACTTTTATTAAAGTTTAATATTATGAACATTTAATAAATCTCTTAAAAACAGAAGTCTGTCTTTCTACTGCATCTCCACACACACACACACACACACACACACACACACACTCTGAAGCCCTCTATGCAGGGTGTAGTCTGTGTGATGGTGTCTCCTCAGGGGGTTGGGATGGTTGTGAATATTCAGTGGGGTTGTGTCAGATGGAGCTTCAGTAAATCTTCAACTATCTTCAGGAATCTGTGTAAAATCTGTTTCAAGGCGGTTCCAGTAATGAACTTTATAGTGGAGCTTGTTGAGAACGTGCCAAAGATCTCTGAACTCCTTCAGATGTTAAAAAGCTCCAGAGCTGGGATTTTCAGGGCTGTGAGTTCTGTTCTGAAGCTGAAGACCAGGGCTTCACTTCACTGCTCCTGTAAAGGCACTCTTTAGAGATACGAGGTTCTGACTCAACAGCCGTGACACGCCTCCTTTCTATCAGCAGCTTCAGTGCAGTTCATCACAAGTTTGGGTACACCTGAGTACATGGTTGAGTCTCTGAGGTGAAGGAGATGAACACAAGATAAATAAATGAATTTAGAGAAACAATAAACTTGTAGGTGACTGGGGGGCGTCCAAACTTTTCCACTGAACTGAATCTGTGACGTCATCCTTTAATTCTGGCTCTTCTTCCAGACCACGGTCATTTAAGGAGTGTGTGTGTGTGTGTTGGGGGAGGGGAGGGGTGTGTGTCACTGAATGGAGGATGGACAGTGCTCAGAGAGTTACTTTTAAAATGGATTCCATTAAAAGGCCCCCGTCAAAGTCTGGTTCCTTCCAAGGCTTCTTCCAGACAGGGAGTTCTTCTTTGCCACTGTTGCCAATGTCTTGTTTTTCGGGGTTGGGCTGTGGACGCTGCGATGGACCTTTCACAGAATATTCTCCATAATTTTGAAATTCTAATAATAATAAACTGATAAAAGTGAGAACATCTCTTTGTCTCCTTTGTCACAGTTCAGCATTTTTTCTCACATTTAATGAACACAGACAAACATTAATGTCCCCACTGCGCATGGAAACAAACACAGAGAGAAAACATTAATGTGGTGAAGACGACGTATACAGCTCCTACACTGACCCATCTCTTACCAATGTAAAATACTGTGGCAGTTTATTTAACACAAAAAGAATAAAGGTGTTCAGTTGAACTCAAGTGAATTGTTTACACACAGGAACATTTAAAAACATAAAACACATCAATAGACGATAGACGTACAGTGATAATGTAGATGTATTTTCATGAGCTCATCACACATTAACCCTCCTTCACTGTCAATCATTTTGAAACGTCACTGTGTCGTAGTGAACAGAAAGCTTCATTAGAGATGTGTACACTTTTGTACGTCACTGAACAGATTATACCATTTGAAACTGAAGAAACACGAGGCACATGTATTTAATAAAAGTGCATTTCATTCTGTTCAGTTTTTCAACACAAAGATCTTGGTGAAAAAGTGCTTCAGGGGTTAATTATCAGTCCTTTCCCATCTTTTGATTCTGATTCAGTGATTGAAGTGTCACTGTCGTCATGATTAATGATGATGAGAAAATAAGATGAACAATAAAAACAACCATTAATTGCTGTAAAAGCTACACACAACATTGAAAATACCTAATAAAAGATCAATAATGATATAAATAACCATTTAATCGTAGAATACACTCTAAATTGTGTTGTGTTTCACACGATGATCAATGAAAAGTGTTAAAGTTTATTTTGTTATAAATGATACATTTACACAACTATTTTATTCATCGTTCTACAGACTTTTAAGTTGAAGTTGTGGGGTCCCTCTGTGGTTCCCTCTGGGACGGTGTTTTCAGTGATTCTCATTAATCATATAAGACACAAGAATATTAATGTGGATAAAAACTCGGACATGCATTAACCGTCTGATCGTTTAGAGGGTCCTTGTCGAGTTGTTGATTGACGTACATTTGATCCAATCACATGACGACATCAACCACAGGAAAACAAGGGGAAGGGGGATTAGGACGGGGACGATTAGGATCCACACCGGTTTTTATCGTGATCGACCGGTCAGTGTCTCCACACAGATTTGTGCCGGTCGCATTTACACATGTGCACCACACGAGGGCAGCAGCAGCAGCGCAAACACAGCCCCACACTCACTGTTTAAGCACTGTTTCCTATTGTACTACACTTGTGCACTTGTTTTCATTAGGAATCGTTAATAATTGCTCTTTATTTTATTTAGGGGTTTTTTTCGAAGACAACATTTGTCACATTAGTGCACAATTTTATGTTCAGATGTAAAAGTTTCCATTAAACCCTTTGTACAGAAACGCCCTCTATTGTTAATCAACATTAATTAGTTCATAGCGTCAAATTATTTGATCAAAAAGCCCTCAACACCACCTCATATGTCTCAGTAGTAACACCACTACACACACACTGACTTTCAGCCCCCTGCTCGGTACTGACTGTTTACACCTGGAGCAGGACGACATTTAAACTCGGACATTTAAACCATAACAGACTGTAAAATCTCTTCAGATTCTGTCTTTAAAAAAACACAGTCTCAGGAGAGAGGCGCCGCACCGGTGAAAAGCTCCAAAAGACAATCCCTTACTCACCACGCCACAGTAAACGTGCCTTTATTTCCTGAGTAACGGTAACGCACTGTTCTGGAGCTCCTAGCGCCCAGGCAATGGTAAGTTTTGACGTAAAGTCTTCGTGAATTCAAAGTTGAGGGCGTTCCTTCTTAGATTCAGTGCAGCTGTGGACCAATGAGCGGCTGCCGGCTGTGAGCGGGGTCCTATTCCCCGGGGGAGGGGTGCGCTGCTGGACGCCGCTCTCCACAGGTATTCGCTCACAGCACTGAGGGGGCGGGTCAGAAGTGATTGACACCTCTGTAAACCAATAGCAGGGACTCAGACGAAGACAAAGAGAGTCGATGTGCCGAGATCACTCACTCTCTCTGGGACTGGGAGAGAGAGGGAGCGCCTGGGAACATATTTTAGAATAAACTTAAATTGATTTGTCGCTGAACAACCAAATAAAACCTCTAACTTTGGTAATTTTCAACACTTGTTTGAAGCAAATAAATGATTTTAGCATGTATTTGTGAGGATGAAATTGGTAAATCTTTGTCCAATCTTCATTAGCACAATTAGCGCAGCAGCTCTCATTGTAAACGACAAAAGATAAATATTTCTTGGTTGATTGGAAAAAAAAAGAAGCATTTTGCTTTTTTGCAGAAAGAACAAATATTACATCTCTAAAATTTCAAATACTCTTCTTCTGAACATAAAAATTATGAAATAAAAATGTTAAAGTCTCAAATTTTAAACTGTTTTAATATATTAATTATTATGACATATAAAATAATATTATATATTACGAACATTTTCTAATAAAAAAGCAACTATAAGGATTTCAATCAAATAAACAGCAAGAAAGAAACAGAAATAACTCTTTGTGTTGGAGTTTGTCAGTTTCATAGTTCAAGAGACTGTATACCCTTTTTCTCCTGATTCATTTCCTTAATAAATAAAGGGTAATAATAATAAATATAATAATAATAATAATAATAAAGGGTCACTCTAATATGTGATTTGATGAATGATTTATAACTTTTGGAAGACCTTTATTTTTGCACAGATTATTAATTTCCATCCCCTTTCAAATGTCTGCGTTTTAATTTTGTGTTTTTTATTTGAAGCAGATTCCTCATTAGTTCTCCAAATTTTACACAACAATACAAACAAAGTCTGGAACCAACAGTGTGTGGAACCATAAACTTTCAGTTCAGTTTGAAACTGTGCATTTCACAGAGAGATAACTATATTCATGAAAAGGACACATTTATTAAAAGTAACACCACCTGTTACTATTATAATATTGAGTAACATCAATAATAACAATAATAATATAACATATGCTGTATAGTTCTGTGGAATTATAATGCCAGTTAATAGAAATATCCCCATGTTTATTATCTATTATTAAAACTTTATAAGCAGAGAAATCATATTTAATTTCATGAAACTTAATTTAAAGATGATTTTATAATACATTAAAAATAAAACTCAGTCTCCCAACCCCTGTTAAATTATAATGCTAAAACACAGTATACGTACAAGTCTTTAATTTCACTCAAACCGATAATACACGGGTGTCCACATTTATTTTCTAGAGTAATCTTACTCCACAGTTTGTGAGCAAGAGGAGGGGGGAGCCCGGAATATCCGCTGAATCTCTCAAATCAACGTAACTTTACGGACCTGCTACACTCTGTTCTGTGACGACAGCTGTTCTGTGACCACGGCTGCGGTGACTTTAAGGATTATTAAGTTGTTTATTTAGAGCTGAATATGCTTAAAGTACAACATTACTAAACAAAGTGCTGCATCACGCAGGGTTTGACCGGAAAATTAACGGATTCCCCAGATTCATGAAGCTGAGAGGAGAACTACAACTCCCAGTGTGCTGTGCGGGTGTCACCATGACGCAATTCCCACATTTCCTGAAAACTACAGGAAGAACCGGAGGAAGGCAGAGTCAGAAGAGAAACTAGACAAAGCCGCTGGGGTTTGAGACGGTGAGCCTTAATAACATTAAAACATTATAACATTAATGTGAACACTATCCCGCGGGTTAAAGAGAGAACCCAGTGTTTGTAGCTGTTCTCGGTGGTTTACTCTCAGCTTTAGTCGTGTTTTTGATCCAGACACGATGGCGTTCAGTGAACTACAGCTGTTTGTGCGAAGTTTGGTTCTGTGTTTATTGTGTTGCTGAAGTCAAATATAGACCACATCTGAGTGTGTATTAACTCTACAAGAGTATTATTTACTTTAGAGTCATTATTTATCACAGTTTACGGTTCTATTGAACTGCTTTCGGTTTCAACACTACACCCCTCTTCTTCCTACTGCTGCAGCCAATCAGATGCTAGATTTATTTTTTGTTAGTTTTTTTAAGCCAATCAGCAACAGGAGCTGTCACGTCAGCCAATCATCTTCTTAGTTTCTCTAGAAGAAGGCGGGATTGTCGCTGCTATTGGTTTAAAGCAGATCAACTGAAAACCCAGCAGTGAACAGCAACGAAACAGAATCAGGGCGCTTTCTATCAAAAGACAAAGGGGAAAAAACTGCGAAAATACTGCGTTAAAACTTAAAAACTGTTAGAAAATCAGGATTATGTTTTCCTCGGCTACAATTTGAGCTTAATGTTATTGTTCCAAAACTGTACATGAATCCAAAAAGGATGACAACATCACCGTAAATATCTTCAGACTCTTACAGGGGTTTAGTCTGTGAACCTTCTCTAGATAGAGTTTATTGTTCTAAATGTAGACTTTAACAATTTTAAAGATTTCTCTGGGAGCTTGGGTCTTTCTCTTATCCTTTAGCTTATATACTGTGTTGCATTAGATTCAAATAAACACACATAGAACAGATCTAACACTGTTTAGATCTGTTTATTTTTTATCTGAAACTCATTACCATAACCATACGAAGCCAAGTACAAAGTGTGTCATCAGTTAACGTTATTCAGTAACACATACATAACATCACATATCACTTCTCTTCAGTCTCTCACACAGTAACTGTCTTATTTTTATATTGTATGATACTGTAGTAAACATTAATACATTTTAATATTTAATCAACTGTGATTCCCACTGCATTACTTCTGCATTATTCCAAAGTGCACACTAGCGTACTACAAAGGGTATAAAAAAAGGTAATGCTTCATTATCAGAAAGGCACTCTGTAGAAGGTCAAGTTCAGTCAGTTGTGGTTTGGGACACAGCATTAATCAGACGCACCAGTGAGTAGAGCCTGTAAAGATGGAACCAAACATACAAATAAAACACAGGTAAATAAACAGTTTTAAGAACAAAGGTCTTTAATGAGCTCGATAAATTGTGATACGACACCAAACCTTACTAATCAAATGTACACAACGTTAACAAAAACATGAACTTGGTCCAAGCGTGGTCCAGACTTTCAGGTATAAACACACTTTAAAACACAATTTAAACATTACATTACAGTAATTACTTCATATGAGCGATGTATGAGATAGTAGATGAAACAGGAGCTCTGTCTGTGTGTCACAAACTCACTGTGTATGCGTTAATGTCACAGGCTGTGTCAGTGCCCTAGTCATTAAGTACTTTGTTGTTTGGTTGTTCTGATATTTCTGCATTAGTCTGAACACACTGTGCACTGTTTTCAGTGCATTCAAACAATCCACAACACACCTCCATCAGCAGCGTACAACCAATGTAACAGAGCAGACAGCGGATTCTCTCTGGCTCTTTTTTCTCTCTCTCTATCTGTCTCTCTTTCTCTCTCTCTCTGTCTGCCTCTGTGTGTCTCTCTCTCTCGCTTTCTCTTTCTTTCTGTCTCTCTTTGTCTGTCTCTCTGTCTCTTTGTCACTTTTCTTGGTTTTATTGGTCTTAGGGCTGGACAATATTTAAATATCAATATATAATCACAATATTAAATGTTTCAGTAGCAACGATATGATTTTAAAACACATGTTCTATATTTCTGTATACATTATTTACAGCACGTGTTACTGACTGACGGTCATTACAGGGCACTGCTCTCAATTTTAAAGTTAGTTATAAATATTAATATTGACAAAGTGAACAGGGTGTTGTTTGATGGTAATGTCATGTTTCTTTCAGTTCTTGGCAGTTATTCTTTGGCTTTTTTTATTGTTCATATCGATATGAGAATTATTGTATTGACCTAAATTAAGAAATATATTGTGATATAAATTTTGGTTCGTATCGTCCAACCTTTAATGAGAATATCTTTTCACAGGAAGCAGAGAAGAATGTCCAGTGTCCAGCTTTATCTATAAAGTATAGACACTTCATGATGGAGCCTCATGACTTCAGCAGCGGAAAAAGAACTTCAGACTCAAAGTGTGTTACTTTCTATTACTGATTTTATACATCATTACTTTTTCCAGTTTTATTGACTCCTGCTACTCACTTGTCAGTGATGTTGATTCCCAGAGGTCCCAGTCGTACGATGCAGCATTTAATTATGGAATATTCGAGGGATAAATAAGAATGTTAAGTTTAAATAAGTAGCACACATTGTCTTAAGCAGATATAGACGTAAGTATTTTTATTCAGTAAGATTACTTGTTCTGCTGCACTGTGGCTTAATCTGCTCCTTCTTTTACTGATGATATCACCAGCTTTTGAAAACACACATTCAACCTAATACAAAAAAAACATTGTTTCAGGAGAAATGCCTCAACAGTGTGTGGAACGTCCCATCCCTAGTAACAAAGAGCCTTTAGGTTTTTCGTGAGTGTGTGTGTTTTAATAATAATACATTTTATCTCATCTGTCACTCAAGGACACCTTACAGAAAAAAGTAGACAATAGAATAAATAATAAAGAAACAAAAGAGTAAGCAACATTAAAACAAGTTAGAATAAGACAACACAACTGAGTCAGTCTTAAACAGGTGGGTTTTGAGTGTGGACTTGAATTGTAAAAGTGAGTTTATATTCCTTATGTCCGGTGGTAAAGAATTCCGAATCTGGGGAGCAGATCGGCTGAAGGCTCTACTCCCCATGGTAGTGAGACAGGCGGAAGGGACAGACAGATGAATGGAGAGAGATGATCTGAGGGTGCGAGGGGGAGTAGCAACATGGAGAAGATTGGAAAGATATGGAGGAGAAAAATTGTGGATGTCCTTGAATGTGAGCAGAAGGATTTTGTAATCGATGCAGAACGTGACAAGGACCCAGTGGAGCTGTTGCAAGACAGGAGTGATGTGGTGAATGGAGGGGGTTCTAGTGATAATTGTACTATTCATTATATAAAGCTACAAAAAATTAACTGACAAAATTTATAAAAATCAGTGATAAAAATAATTGGCAGCAGATTTCATTTTCAAGTTTTTATTGATAATACTTTAGTAACACAGATGTATTTCTCCTTTTAATCAGAGTGTGGCAGAGTGCACGGTGCTTGTTAATGGAGTGTGTGGTGTTTGTGTGTTGTGTTAGTGGTGTGTTCAGTGTGTTTGTGGAGTGTAAAGTGCCTAGCGTAGCATTAACTCTTCCTTATGTCTCCACTTCACATTTCCAGATTGCAGACATTCAGAGCAGAATCTCCAGAGCCCAGCTGTGTGTCTCTGAAGAGCAACAAGTCAATGGCTCAGCCTCCAGGATTCAGCAATGAAAGAATCAGTTCTGATCTGAGGTGAGACATGAATCACATTCTAGTGAGTTTTAGCATGACTCGCCTCAACAAGCAGCCTTTTAATTTTTTCTTGAGTTTTCTTGTGTGTGTGTGCTATGTTTTTGCTGTGTGTTTGTGGCGTGTGCAGTGTGGTGTGCTAGTGGAGTGTGCAGTGTGGTGTGCTAGTGGAGTGTGCAGTGTCTGTGTAGTGTGTTAGTGGAGTGTGCGGTGTTTGTGTTTTGTGTTAGTGGAGTGTGTGGTGTTTGTGTGGTGAGTTTGTGGAGTGTGATGTGTTTGAGGTGTGTTATTGGAGTCTGTGATGTTTTAGTGGAGTGTGATATGTTAGTGGAGAGTGCGTTTTTGGAGTGTTCTGTGTTTGTGCCGCCTGTATGTGGAGTTTGCAGTGTTTCTGTGGTGTCTTTGTGGAGTTTGCGGTGATTGTGTGGTGTTTTAGTGGAGTGTGGTGTGTGGTGTTTGTGTGTTGTGTTTGTGGAGTGTGTGGTGTGTTAGTGGAGTGTGCAGTGTCTGTGTGGTGTGTTAGTGGAGTGTAAAGTGCCTAGCGTAGCTTTAACTCTTTCTTATGTCTCCACTTCACATTTCCAGAGAGCAGACATTCAGAGCAGAATCTCCAGAGCCCAGCTGTGTGTCTCTGAAGAGCAACAACTCAATGTTTCAGCCTCCACGTTTCAGCAATGAAAGAATCAGTTCTGATCTGAGGTGAGACATGAACCACATTCTAGTGAGTTTTAGCATGACTTGCCTCAACAAGCAGCCTTTTACATTTTCATTGAGTTTTCTTTTGTGTGTGTGTGTTTTTGTGTGGTGTTTTAGTGGATTATGGTGTGTTATTGAAGTATGCGGTGTTTGTGTGGTATTTTTGTGAAGTGTGATGTGTTTCTGTGGTGTGTTAGTGGAGTGTGTGGTGTTTGTGTAGTGTTTTAGGTGATTGTGCAGTGTTTGTGTGGTGTGTTAGTGGAGTGTGCAGTGTTTTGTGTTAGTGGAGTGTGGTGTGTTAGTGGAGTGTGCGGTGTTTGTGTTTTTTGTTAGTGGAGTGTGTGGTGTGTTAGTGGAGTGTGTGGTGTGTTAGTGGAGTATGTGGTGTTTGTGTTTTGTGTTAGTGGAGTGTGCAGTGTTTGTGTAGTGTTTTAGTGGAGTGTGCGGTGTTTGTGTTTTGTTTTAGTGTAGTGGAGTGTGTGGTGTTTTTTGTGGTGTGTTAGTGGAGTGTGTGGTGTTTGTGTGGTGTGTTAGTGGAGTGTGTGGTGTTTGTGTTTTGTGTTAGTGGAGTGTGCGGTGTTTGTGTGGTGTGTTAGTGGAGTGTGTGGTGTTTGTGTTTTGTTTTAGTGTAGTGGAGTGTGTGGTGTGTTAGTGGAGTGTGTGGTGTTTGTGTTTTGTGTTAGTGGAGTGTGCGGTGTTTGTGTGGTGTGTTAGTGGAGTGTGGAGTCTGAGGTGAGACATGAACCACATTCTAGTGAGTTTTAGCATGACTCGCCTCAACAAGCAGCCTTTTCATTTTTTATTGAGTTTTCTTTTGTGTGTGTGTGTGTTTTTGTGTGGTGTTTTAGTGGATTATGGTGTGTTATTGAAGTATGCCGTGTTTGCGTGGTATTTTTGTAAAGTGTGATGTGTTTTTGCAGTGTTTCTGTGTTGTGTTAGTGGAGTGGGTGGTGTTTGTGTGGTGTGTTAGTGGAGTGTGAGGTGTTTGTGTGGTGTGTTAGTGGAGTGTGCGGTGTTTGTGTTTTGTGTTAGTGGAGTGTGTGGTGTGTTAGTGGAGTGTGCGGTGTTTGTGTTTTGTGTTAGTGGGGTGTGTGGTCTGTTAGTGGAGTGTGTGGTGTGTTAGTGGAGTGTGTGGTCTTTGTGTTTTGTGTTAGTGGAGTGTGTGGTGTGTTAGACCAGCTCTACTGGTCCTCCCACACACTCAGCTCTACTGCTCCTCCCACTCACTCAGCTCCACTGCTCCTCCCACACACTCAGCTCTACTGCTCCTCCCACACACTCAGCTCTACCACACACTCAGCTCTACTGCTCCTCCCACTCACTCAGCTCTGCTGCTCCTCCCACACACTCAGCTCTACTGCTCCTCCCACACACTCAGCTCCACTGCTCCTCCCACACACTCAGCTCTACTGCTCCTCCCACACACTCAGCTCTACTGCTCCTCCCACACACTCAGCTCCACTGCTCCTCCCACACACTCAGCTCCACTGCTCCTCCCACACACTCAGCTCTACTGCTCCTCCCACACACTCAGCTCTACTGCTCCTCCCACACACTCAGCTCCACTGCTCCTCCCACACACTCAGCTCTACTGCTCCTCCCACACACTCAGCTCTACTGCTCCTGCCACACACTCAGCTCTAGTGCTCCTCCCACACACTCAGCTCTACTGCTCCTGCCACACACTCAGCTCTACTGCTCCTCCCACACACTCAGCTCTACTGCTCCTCCCACACACTCAGCTCTACTGCTCCTGCCACACACTCAGCTCTACTGGTCCTCCCACACACTCAGCTCTACTGCTCCTCCCACACACTCAGCTCTACTGCTCCTGCAACACACTCAGCTCTAGTGCTCCTCCCACACACTCAGCTCTACTGCTCCTGCCACACACTCAGCTCTACTGGTCCTCCCACACACTCAGCTCTACTGCTCCTCCCACAAATGCATGTTTCTTACACATGTGGCACCATTGAAAAGGGAAATTAACAGATTTTCCAATGGTATAAGATTTATTGCTAAGAAGCATTGTTACAACAAATAAGTAATCTACAAAACCAAATTTCTATATAAATACATAATACATTCTATATAAATTATAATAATGCTAGAAATAACCAGGCATTGTGAATATACACACACCAACATTCAGTGTTTAACTCTGCATTTGGGACATTATATTTGTATTAAACCTTCTGTAAAATCAGTTTCAGATTCTTGATAATCTGACAATTAAAAATAAAAATGCCACAGGACATTTACTCCACAGTTCATGTTTCTACATATTCATCATGTCACTTTCTATATTCACAGGACCATTACAAAACATTTCCATAGTAAAATTTCTTCGTCTTCAGGACATCAATAGTCTGTTATATTGTCTTTAATGAGCCTTTCAGATTTTTGAGACACTGTGAAAATAAAGAGATAATATCCGCGGAAGGAAGCTAAACATGTTTTTTTTCCATGGTATGGAAGTCATGTTCGTATTTCGCCATCTAGCGGTGACAGAATGCAACTAGTGCACCATTTGAGGTGAAAGAGAAAATCCCAATGAACCGATTGCTCACCCTTGGTGTCCCGGATGTGACTCTGAATTTTTTGTAACTCGTATTTTGCTGATCAACTTCGAAATATATTGTTTTAATTTTTTTGAGCTTGATTTTTTTTAATCAGAATTGATTAACCTTTAATAAGAACAGTGAAACCATGTTTTTGAAAATTCACGAGTTCAATTCAAGAGAAATTATATTCAGAAGCAAAATATACAGCTACAAATTCAAAGGTGGTAATATTTCAAAGGCTGATGAGACAGATTTGCTTCCATAGAACCACATTCTAGTGAGTTTTACCACGACAAGCAGCCTTTTAATTTTTTCTTGAATTTTCTTTTGTGTTTGTGTGGTGTTAGTGGAGTGTGCAGTGTTTGTGTTGCTTGTCAATGGAAGGTGCAGTGTTTGTGTGTTGTGTTAGTGGAGAGTGCGGTGTTTGTGTGGCATGTTAGTGTGCGGTGTTTGTGGTGTGTTAGTGGAGAGTGCGTTTTAGCAGACTGTGCTATGTTTGTGTGGTTTGTTAGTAGAGAGTGCTGTGCGGTGTTTGTGTGGTGTTAGTGAAGAGTGCGGTGTTTGTGTGGCTTGTTGTTAGTGTGCGGTGTTTGTGTTGTGTTAGTGGAGAGTGCGGTGTTTGTGTGGCTTGTTGTTAGTGTGCGGTGTTTGTGGAGTGTGTGGTGTGTTAGTGGAGAGTGCGTTTTTAGCGGAGTGTGCTATGTTTGTGTGGTTTGTTAGTAGAGAGTGCTGTGCGGTGTTTGTGTGGTGTTAGTGGAGTGCGCTGTGTTTGTGGAGAGAAAAGATTTGGCAATTTTTCATGGGCGCAACCCACATACTCAGCTCTACTGCTCATCCCACAAATGCATGTTACTTACAAATGTGACACCATTTAAAAGAGAAATTAACAGACTTTCCAGTGGTATAAGATTTATTGCCAAGATGCATTCTTTCAACAAGGAAATAATCTACAAACACATATTTCCTTACTTTTTCTGCTGAGTTTAGTTTATTACAGAGCCCACTACCAGAAACCTCTGCTTTTCAGAGGTAGTTCTAAATCCTCCAGTAATGTATTTCAGGCTTTGTTCTTTGTCTACTGAAGTATGATTGTGAGATTGTGTAAATGTACTCATTCACTTTTAGTTTCTAGTTCCTCTCCTTTGATGTATTTCAGAATGAGTTTTAAATATTAAAATATTAAGATCAGTTATAAAGGGAATATGCAAACAGTGAAGTGTTCATTTGTTGTATTTTTGTAACATCCTGTGAACAGTACATTACTGAAGTAAAGATGAGAAACAACATTGGTTCCATTTCTTAGCGCCTTGTGTCAGGCAGGTGATCCCATCCATCCATCCATTATCCACCGCTTATCCGGGTCCGGGTCGCGGGGGAAGCAGTCGGAGCAAAGAAACCCAGACCTCCCTCTCCCCAGCCACCGCCTCCAGCTCCTCCGGGGGTACACTGAGGCGTTCCCAGGCCAGTCGAGACATATAGTCTCTCCAGCGTGTTCTTGGTCTGCCCCGGGGCCTCCTCCCCGTTGGACATGCCCGGAACACCTCTCCAGGAAGGCATCCAGGAGGCATCCGAACCAGATGCCCGAACCACCTCAACTGGCTCCTCTCGACGTGGAGGAGCAGCGGCTCCACTCTGAGTCTCTCCCGGATGTCCGAGCTCCTAACCCTGTCTCTAAGGGAGAGTCCAGACATCCTGCGGAGAAAACTCATTTCAGCCGCTTGTACCCGCGATCTCGTTCTTTCGGTCACTACCCAAAGCTCGTGACCATAGGTGAGGGTTGGGACGTAGATTGAACGGTAAATCGAGAGCTTTGCTTTTCTGCTCAGCTCTCTCTTCACCACAACGGACCGGTACAGAGCCCGCATTACTGCTGACGCTGCACCGATCCGCCTGTCAATCTCCCGTGCCATCTTTCCCTCACTCGTGAACAAGACCCCGAGGTATTTAAACTCCTCCACTTGAGGCAGGATCTCACTTCCAACCTGGAGAGAGCACTCCACCCTTTTCCGACTGAGTACCATGGACTCGGACTTGGAGGTGCTGATCCTCATCCCTACCGCTTCACACTCGGCTGCAAACTGGTCCAGCAAGAGCCGGAGGTCCCGGCTCGATGAAGCCAACAAGACCACATCATCTGCAAAAAGCAGACATGGAATCCTGAGACCACCAAACCGGACACCCTCCGCCACTTGGCTACGCCGAGAAATTCTGTCCATAAAAATTATGAACAGAACCAGTGACAACGGGCAGCCCTGACGGAGTCCAACTCCGACTGGAAACCAGTCGGACTTACTGCCAGCCATATGAACCAGACTCCTGCTCTGTTTGTACAGGGACTGGATAGCTCGTAACAAAGAGCCCAGTACCCCATACTCCCTGAGCACCCCCCACAGAATACCCCGAGGGACACGGTCGAATGCCTTCTCCAGATCCACAAAACACATATAGACTGGTTGAGCAAACTACCCTCGCTAGGATCCTGGAGGGTGCATGGGAAAGAGCTGGTCCTGTGTTCCACGACCGGGGCGGAATCCGCATTGTTCCTCCTGGATCCGAGGTTCAACTATCAGTCGGACTCTCTTCTCCAGTACCCCCGCATAGACCTTACCGGGGAGGCTGAGGAGTGTGATCCCCCTATAGTTGGAACACACCCTCCGATCCCCCTTTTTAAAAAGGGGAACCACCACCCTAGTCTGCCAGTCCAGATGCACTGCCCCCGATGTCCACGCAATGTTGCAAAGACGTGTCAACCAAGACAGCCCCACAACATCCAGAGCCTTGAGGAACCCGGGGTGAACCTCATCCACCCCCGGGGCCCTACCGCCAAGGAGTTTCCCTACCACCTTGGCCACTTCAGCCCCAGTGATAGACGAGCCCCCCCCGGGGTCCCCAAGCTCTGCTTCCTCTGCGGAAGGCGTGCTGGTAGGATTGAGAAGATCCTCGAAGTATTCCTTCCACCGTCTGGTGACGTCCCCAGTCGAGGTCAACAGTTCCCCACCCCCACCATATACAGTGTTGGTGGAAAACTGCTTTCCCCTCCTGAGTCGCCTGACGGTTTGCCAGAAACTTCTCGGAGCCGACCGAAAGTCGTTTTCCATGTTCTCACCGAACTCCTCCCACACCCGAGTTTTTGCCTCAGCGACTGCTGAGGCCGCGAGCCGCTTGGCTCCTCGGTACCTGTCGGCTGCCTCCGGAGTCCCCTGAGCCAACCAGGCTCGGTAGGACTCTTTCTTCAGCTTGACAGCCCCCCTCACCCGGGGTGTCTACCACCGAGTGCGGGGATTGCCACCCCGACAGGCACCGACAACCTTGCAGCCACAGCTCTGTTCAGCCGCCTCAACAATGGAGGTCCGGAACATGGCCCACTCTGACTCAATGTCACCAGCCTCCCCCGATATGCAGTCGAAGCTCTGCCGGATGTGGGAGTTGAAGATCTTTCTGACAGGTTCCTCTGCCAAACGTTCCCAGCAAACCCTCAGCACACGTATGGACCTGCCAGGTCTGTCCGGCATCCTCCCCCGCCATCTGATCCAACTCACCACAAGGTGGTGATCAGTTGACAGCTCAGCGCCTCTCTTCACCCGAGTGTCCAGAACATATGGCCGCAGGTCAGATGATACGACTATAAAGTCGATCATTGAAATGCGGCCTAGGGTGTCCTGATGCCAGGTGTACTTGTGGACACCCTTATGCTCGAACATGGTGTTCGTAATGGACAAACTGAGACGAGCACAGAAATCCAATAACTGAACACCACTCGGGTTCAGATCAGCGGGGCCGTTCCTCCCAATCACGCCCCTCCAGGTCTCACTGTCATTACCCACGTGAGCGTTGAAGTCCCCCAGCAGAACAATGGAGTCCCCAGAATGAGTGTTCTCCAGCACTCCCTCTAGGGTCCCCAAGAAGGCATGGTACTCTGAACTGCTGTTCGGTGCATAAGCACAAACAACAGTCAGAGCCCTTTCCCCAACCCGAAGGCGCAGGGAAATTACCCTCTCGTCCACTGGGGTAAACCCCAACGTACAGGCGCTAAACCGGGGGGCTATGAGTAAGCCCACACCTGCCTTACGCCTCTAACCCTGGGCAACTCCAAAGTGAAAGAGCATCCAGCCCCTCTCAAGGAGATTGGTTCCAGAGCCCATACTGTGTGTCGAGGTGAGCCCAACTATATCTAGCCGGTACCTCTCAACCTTGCGCACCAACTCAGGCTCTTTTCCCACCAGAGAGGTTACGTTCCATGTTCCAAAAGCCAGTTTCAGTAACCGAGGATCAGAACGCCAGGGCCCCCGATCCACAATGCACCAGACCCGGATTACTACCTCTCCCACAGGTGGTGGGCCCATGGGAGAGTGGACCCATGTATCTCCTTCGGGTTAAGCCCGGCCGGACCCCATAGGTGAAAGTCCGGCCACCAGGCGCTCGCCAAGGAGCCCCTCCCCCAGGCCTGGCTCCAGGGTGAGGCCCCGGTAACCCTGCTCTGGGCAAGGGAGGCTGGGTCCATGTTATCTTTTTCATCCGTGTCTTTATGGATCTTTATGGCAGGTGATCCACTTTTCTAAATATGGGACATTGATTTATTTTCTGTAAATACAAGTCGTGTTTATTTTCTCAGGTTTAAGCCGTGTTTCTGTGTCAGTAAAACATTACCCTCTGTGCTAAAATGATTATTAGTAGATGAAGAAATGGAGCATAGATTCTCTTTGGTTGAACTGAGTTGTCAGTGAATTACTCACTTGTACGAACTCATGTTTAAGTCTTGTTCAAGTTTCAGACTCTCTCACACTTACACATTCTGATTCATCAACTCTTTTTATTTCTTCTCTAGCTCTGGGAGGGATGTCCTGCTCCAGGATGGTTCCAGGTGTGGAGTGTGTGAGCAGATTCAGACAGATCCAGTCTCTATCACCTGTGGACACTCTTTTTGTAGACAGTGCATCAGGAGACTTAGGGACCAGTCTGTCCACTCAGGAGACTTGACCTGTCCCTGCTGCAGAAAGAGGTTTAAAACAGGCTCTGTTCAGTTTCCACACACAGAGGAGTCCATGGAGCTGGAGGAATACAAACCAGTGGATGACGTCCTGCTCAGTGTCTCAGAGAGAAACAAAATCAGCCTGAAGAACAAGTACGAGAGCTTATTTGAGGGATTCAAAACACAAGAGAATAAAATCCTCCTGAACAGGGTTTACACTCAGCTCTACATCATCGAGGGAGAGAGGGAAGGAGTGAATGAAGAACATGAAGTTTTACAGATTGAGAACAAACCCTGGAAACAAAACCTGCCAGATACACCAATAAACTGTTTAGACATATTTAACCCTGTACAGTGTACGCTGGGAGAAATGGAAGAAGACGACACCAGAGCTGTGATGGATGAAGATGTGAGACGTAAAGAAGGAGAAGAAGATAAAGATCCACAAATGGAAAAACTTAAAAGCGTTATGACTAAAGGCATTGCTGGCATTGGAAAAACTGTCTCTGTGCAGAAGTTCATTCTGGACTGGGCTGAAGGAAAAGCCAATCAGGATATAGAGTTCATGTTTGTGCTTCCATTCCGAGAGCTGAACCTGATTAAAGACAAACAGTACAGTCTTCATGGACTTCTGTGTGACCTCCATCCTGAGCTCCGAGGTCTGGACACAAAGGAATATGACGTGTGTAAAACTGTGTTCATATTTGACGGCCTCGATGAAAGCAGAATTCCACTGAAGTTCTCAGAGTGTGAGAAAGTGTCAGACGTGACCAAGGTGTCTTCAGTGGACGTGTTGATGACAAACCTCATCAAAGGAGACCTGCTTCCCTCTGCTCACATCTGGATAACCTCCAGACCAGCAGCAGCCAATCAGATCCCCTCTCAGTACATCAGCCGTGTGACAGAAATTCAGGGATTCAATGATCCACAGAAGGAGGAGTACTTCAGGAAGAAGATTAGTGACCAACACCAAGCCGACAGCGTCATCTCCCACATTAAGACGACGAGGAGTCTCCACATCATGTGCCACATTCCAGTCTTCTGCTGGATCTCAGCAACTGTGCTTCAGCGAATCATGAAACAAGGGACCACAGAAATCCCTAAAACTCTGACTGCAATGTACTCACACTTCCTGTGCACTCAGACAATCATGAGGAAGGAGAAGTATGAGGAGGAAGATGAGAGAGGAACTCTACAGGAACTCCTGAGATCCAACAGGAACATGTTTCTGAAACTGTCTGAACTGGCTTTCAAACAGCTGATGAAGGGCAATGTGATGTTCTATGAAGACGACCTGAGAGAGTGTGGGATTGATGTCACTGAGGCCTCAGTGTACTCTGGGATTTGCACTGAGATCTTTAGGGAGGAGTCTGTGCTTTACCAGAGGAAGGTTTACTGCTTTGTGCATCTGAGCTTTCAGGAGTTCCTGGCTGCTTTGTATGTGTTTCACTGCTGTGTGAGCAACAACGTGGAGGAACTGCAGCTTCTGAAGCCAAAAAACATGAAGTGGTCTGACAGAGTTTCACTGGACAAGCTGCTGAAGGGAGCTGTGCGTACAGCTTTAAAGAGTAAGACTGGACACCTGGATCTGTTTCTCCGTTTTCTGTTGGGCATCTCACTGGAGTCCAATCAACAACTCCTACAGGACCTACTGACACACACAGTGAGCAACTCTGAGAGCATCAAGAAAACAGTACAGTACATCAAACGCATAATACAAACAGAGGATCTTCCTTCTGACAGATGTATCAACCTGTTCCTCTGTCTCACTGAAATGAATCACTCCTCTTTATCCAGTAAAATCCAGGAGTATCTCAAACCAGAGAAACACTCAGATAAGACACTGTCTACTGGAGAGTGTTTAGCGTTAGCCTACATGCTCGTGAACTCAGACGAGGTGCTGGATGAACTGGACTTGAGGAAGTACAACACCACTGAGAAGGGTTATTGGAGACTGATCCCAGCCGTGAGCAACTGCAGAAAGGCCATGTGAGTGTTGTGTCTCGGTCAATTTATTTTAATATTTCAGTTCTGATGCTGAATGAGACATATTACTAGATTGGTTTTGGGGCAGGATCTAAAATGTTACACAACAGAAAGTTCTGCAGTAAATTCACCTCAGTGTGTACATTAGGGATGTACAGTGTAGGTGTAATATGATAAATCTAAGAATCACAATTCCAAAATGAACATTTACTCTCTCTTTTTCTCTATGAATTTCACATCTGTATTTACTTCACATTACAGATTGCCTTGCTGTAAGCTGTTCATGAATTCCTGTGAAAGTCTCTGCTCTGTTCTGAAATCACCAAACTCACCCCTGAAAGACCTGGACCTCATTAACACTGAGCTGCAGGATTCAGGAGTGAAGCTGATCTCTGAGGCACTAAAGAGTTCAAACTGTAAACTGGAGACATTCAGGTGAGATTTCTGTGATTTTATTCCTGAATGGAAATAAGTTAAGACTGTTTTGATGATGTTTGATTTCAGCAGAAATGAGCTAAAGGGGAACATGTCCATACGTCTTAAAAGGCATTGACAACTCAGTGTGTATCTATATTTCTATTGTTTTGTTTGTTTAGTGTGTTCAGTGATTCTACGTACATACAGAAAAGGAAAAAGGAAAACAGGTTTACAGATATGTTTTGGCTCATTTATTCAGACAGGTGTAATGTTCCCAGTGCTTCATTTGCATTTCTCTAAATAGATTCTGTGATGGAGCACACCACCATATTTTTTTCTGTGAAAGGTATTGGATCTCAAAAATTATGTTTAGAGGAAAAAGTACCTAATGCAACAAAGTAGTCACACCTGTAGGGACAGGATAGTTTATCAGGGGGACCTTGGAATTTTCACAAACTCCCTGCAGCACCCCAGCCTTTCTTCTTGTTCCTCATTTAAAGTACAGCACGGGGAAACAGCTGTGGTCTGGGAAATAGACTTGGGACTGGAAGGTTTGGCCTGAAATAATTATATTATAAAACATATTGTCCAAACATCTATCAATTCTGTGTTACTGAAATAATCATTTATTTTTCTTTCCATTAAAACTGTTTGTAAGACACCTATCCTCTGTTTGGCCATTATATCCTTAAATATATCAACAGGGGAAGCACAAGAATGACTGCCTTCACTTTACTGAAATATTAGTGATGCTTCTGTGACAAGTGCATTGCAGTGCAGTAGCGGTCCAGCAAAATTAGACTTGCCTTTTTCCCGTTCTCTCCACTGGTGAAAGGTGATGTAATGAAAATTCAGATTAAATTTTAGAGCAGAACAGAAGCCACTACCTTTGTTCAATAACTAGGAGAAAAAAGAAGTTTTATAAATCATGCTTAACGTACCAGGAACATAAAGTAACAGGGTGAAAGAGGAAGGTGGGGTTTCAGGTGACTTTAAATGTTAATGTCTGCCCACTTTAGTATAAATTGATTTGTACACTTTAGTTATTGATCCACAACTGAACACTGTGTGGTTATTTGAAGTTGTTATGCCACATTAACATCAGTCTGGAGCTGATTCTATCTGCACTTTCCTGAAGGACACACACACACACAAAAAAAAACATTTTGTGGGAAATTAATATAAAATATTTCTCCATCACTCACTAAGTGTGACATTTGTAGCGCAGTGTAAATATGAAATCAAACCTGTAAACATCTCTTTTCTCAATCATTTCAGAAATGTTCCTGTAACTATCCAGTGAGTTATGTCCTCTCTCTTTTCAGACTAACTGGGTGTAAACTTGGGGAAAAGTCTTGTGAAGATCTGGGCTCAGTTTTACTGGTGAACTCCTCCCTGAAAGAACTGGACCTCAGTAACAATGACCTGCAGGATTCAGGAGTGGAGAAGCTCTCTGCTGCACTGAAGAGTTCACTCTGTAAACTGGAGACACTCAGGTCAGTTCTGTCAGTTCAGACCTGATATTTAATGCTCTTTAACATGACTATTATTATCTTTACAAAAATACATATTTTTTTGTATTTACATAAATCTGATTGGCTAGTCCTACACTGTCTCTCCAATCACTTCAGGACTTCTGTAAACTGTTTTCCACTGCTGGAGTAACGAACAACAGACTGAACACCAGACTTTACATGGTGTTTCCATGGTGATATTATCAGTCATACAGCCTACAAAACAAAACAGAGGTTTATTATTATTGTGATAGGCAGCCAGTGTCACTTTGGACATTTATAGGGATGTCCAAATCCGATCTCAAAGATCAGTATCGGGTCTGATCACAGCGTTATTTTACTGATCTGTATCAGCTTTATTGGGCTTTATCTTAAGTCTGATCCCTTGTTTCCTCTAGGCAGCAAGCTCAGATTCCCTCCTCCGTCTGTAGCATGTGTTGCTACCAGATTTGGCCTGCTGCCTGATTTGGACTGAATATGCACAGAACGCCATGCTTGTGTAGAGTTTGCTGATAGCTCTAAATTGTATTAACTTCTTCTTTGAGGAAAATTGTAAATAGACACAGCACTGTTTAGCTGAATGGTGTGTGTCCCTCAATGTTATTCCGTCATGTTTTGTTTAAACAGAAGACTACCACAACAATATCTTCAGCAGTAAATAAACATTTAGCAGGGGCTCCAGTTGTTTAAAGCTGTAAAGGACTGTAAGGAATGACTAACTCAGTGTTAATATGTGTTTAAAGATAAAGCTCTCCTCTGCTTTGGAAAACACTCTCTGCTCCTGTAAGCTACATGTGTGAAGTTCTGTGCATGTGCAGTTCAAATCCAGCAGGTCACATGAATTGAGTAGCCACAACATGCTTTGTAAATGTGGTGATCTGACTGTACTGGACACCCTAATTGAACCAAGGCCCACACAGTCAGTCAGAGTTAATCCCTGCGTTTGAGTGTACATTCACGGACTCACACCTTTCTCACTGTTCTGCACAAACACACATTCCCATGAGTCAGATTCAGAGCAAAAGGGGATGTGATTAGAGTCATCAGCCGTCTCATATTTGGACAATAAAAGCCGTGTTGTGTTTGGGTCCGATACGGGATGCGTTTTATCCTGTATTTTTGAGGCGAGACTGAGACTATGATTTGTTTGAGACACACTGCTCTCCCTGAGTCAGAGGAGGGGCAGATTCTCCACGGCTCCTAAACAGAGAATGAGCTTTTCGTAAGCTGTCACTTTTATTAAGCCAATCAGCAGCCAGAATTAGCTGTCCATCATTTATTGCTGCAGCCAATGGTGTCACATTCCCACTTACAGGGTTTTGTTTTATAGCTGCGCTGAGAGAAACAGGTCAGTGCTGTAAAAAGATATAACTTATTTTAGCACTGTGTCCTGAAGAAACTACATTTCATTTCTCCCTCAACACACCTGTGATGACAATAAAACTGCCAGACTTTTAGAGTCTGTCACAGTCGAGGGAGGATGAGGACGTTCACGCAAGGAATATTTATTTAAACAAAACCAAGGCAAACACAACAAACAGAAAACAAACAGGAGCAGGGAGGCAAGAAAAACTAGAAGTCAGTGGAACAGAACTGTGAACTGGTGGTAATGTGTAAGACAGCAGACAAAGAAACTCATCTACACACACAAGAACAGACAAGGGAACACTGAAACAAAGGGACTATATATACACAGAGCACTGATAAGGAACACCTGGGGACAATAACGAGAGGGCAGGACTACAAAGTAGACTCTGACGAGAGGGCGGAGCTAAGGCGGGACTAGGGCAAAGACAGGAAGAATAAACAGAGCCATGTGCTAAATGAGCACATGGTTAGGAAAACAAACAGGACCTGACAGAATCAAAGTAATTCTTTATACAGGTGTGTGAGACAAACATAGGAGTCCTCAATAATCAGACAAGTCTGTGTAATTAATATTAAATATAGTAATGAAATGAGGATGAGGCTCTTTCAGAACTCTTAAACCGAGGAGATGCTTTTACTTCAGACCTCAGTTTAATTAAATGAAAATATAAAGTAGTCATACAGCGGGTCTTCTGCTCAAAGTTTTATTCAAATGCCATTTTACTTTATGGCTATTCTATATTTTCATTAAATGAAAAAGACTAGGAGAAAAGAGGAGGTTTGATAAATGGAGCTAAATGTAACAAAGAAAATAAAGTCACAGGGTGAAAGAGGGCCACTGTGATTTCAGAATAACTGTAAATGTTGATGTCTGCACCTACATATCATCAGCTGATTTTTCTCAGGGGAGTGTTTTACTGAAATCAAACACCACACACAACTCAGAACTGACACATTCAGAACTCACACAGGTTCAGTAAAGATTAGTGAGTCGTTCAGGTTCTGTACCACATTCACACACCGTCACAAACTGTAGCTGATTCTGACCTCACTTTTCTGAATGACGTTAGAGAAATGAGGCAGTTTGTGAGAAAAGAAAACACAGTGACGTTTCTCCTTCTGTCACTGAGCGTGATGTTCCTAGCCAGGTCAATATATGAAGGAGAACCTGTTCATGAAATGTTCCTGTAACTATTCAGTGAGTAATGTCCTCTCTCTTTACAGACTAACTGTGTGTAAACTTGGGGAAAAGTCTTGTGAAGATCTGGGCTCAGTTTTACTGGTGAACTCCTCCCTGAAAGAACTGGACCTCAGTAACAATGACCTGCAGGATTCAGGAGTGGAGAAGCTCTCTGCTGCACTGAAGAGTTCACTCTGTAAACTGGAGACACTCAGGTCAGAGTTCTGGGATTTTATTCTTCATTTTCTACTCCTCACCAACATGACTTCATACATTAAAAATAGTTATTTTTAAGCTCTAATATAAAATATTAAGGAAAAGACTGGATTACTAGATTATAATTTACATAATGTAATATATAATGTATAATGTACAATTATTTGTCATTGTATAACGAACAGTAAAATGTGTCCTCCGCATTTAAACCATCTGTGGATGTGAATACACACACACACACATACGTTTGGGGTTCAGTGCCTTGCTCAAGGACACTTCAGCCGTGGATGTTCCTGCTGGACCTGGGGATTGAACCAGCAACCTTCCGGTACCAAGCCCAGTCTCTAACCATTAGCCAGGGCTACACTCCATTGGGATTAAAACCCAACACAAGTACTTTTTAATGTGTATCTGTGTCTGTAAAAGGAAACATGGCGTCACATCAATGTAAAACATAGAGGATGCAGTAACAGCAGGTGGAACATTTAAATCTGTACCTTTTTAAAATTGTGTTAGTTAATCGCTAATGTGAAACCCATGAGCACAGAGAGAGAGAGAGAGAGAGAGGGGGGGGGGGTTGCGCTCACACACAGATCATAGTCTCACTCTCAAACTTTTTTTTTTTTTTTTATTCTCAAATGGTGTTTTACCCTCTTCATTTTAAATGTTTTGAAATGGGAGGTTTGTGACAGTTTGGGGGCGGGGTCAGGGCCGTTCTTCTCGGTGAATGCTATTGGCTGATGTCTCCTGGTTCTGTGACTGCCTCATACACTGTATATGTCCCTCCTACTGGGAGAAGCCTTATACAGAAAAACAAACATGGAGGATGTGTACCGTGGTTATTTGTGTTTCATTTTGAAACGGGGAAAATGTAAAATAGGAGACTACACCGTATCTAAAATTATTTTGAGAGTATGGTTCCAAGGCCGTCCCTCAGTGTCTCTGTGCAGTGTGAGCGGGTGGAACACAAACTAAATGTAGCTAGTGAACAGGAGTCGACTCATGAACGAATCAATTCTTTGAGCATCTGGAAGTAGGGGTCGACTCTTGGCAAATGATTAAAAGAATCAACCTCACTGTCGACTCAATCTAAGATTTCTAACGTCTTCCTGCAGTGAACAGTATTTCCACATGTTTATCACATATTACTATGATCTGAACTCACTGTAGACAGTGGAATATGACCTTATCTCGACTCTGTTTATCCATGGTGCTGTCCCGGGGAAAACAGCAGCTCTGCTTCTCCCAGTAGGAGGGACATATACAGCGTATGAGGCAGTCACAGAACCAGGAGACATCAGCCAATAGCATTCACTGAGAGAAACTGCCCTGACCCCGCCCTCAAACTGTCACAAATCTCCCATTTCAAAACCTTTATAAAAGAATAAAATTAGGATCATAACTTAAACAGGGAGGTCATAGTATAGAAACCTTTACTGGATTAATGTCTGTATATTTACTTCTAGTAATAACCCCTCTGTGGGACACTGTTGTCATTTGATTTCATTTCTATTGAGTGAGGTTTTGAACAGACTCTAAAATGTCTTAGATTTATGAAAACAAACATCCAGGTCTTTTTATTAATTATGTTAAGTTTTTTAAACTTTTTTTTTTTAAACTTTTACCTTTACATTTTAACCTGTTTGATATTGAAGTGTTTTTGTAAATTAAACAGAATTTGGTGCTCGTTGATTTGATTCTAAACAGCAGCTTATTTTGCTCTGAGTAAATAATACATCTCTCTCTCTCTCTCTCTCTGTAGATTGTCTTTTTGTTTAGTTACTGAGGAAGGCTGTGCTTTTCTGGCTTCAGCTTTGAGCTCAAACCCCTCACACCTGAAAGAACTGGATCTGAGCTACAATCACCCAGGAGACACAGGAGTGAAGCTGCTCTCTGTTAAACTGGAGGATCCACACTGCAGACTGGACACACTCAGGTACGGACAGCTTTCTGTATTTGTGTGTGTTCAGTTACTGATGTCATCTGCTGTTACTGTATTTCTATAAAGCTCTACAGCTCATTGTTCCTTCTTCATTTAGCCTCTGCTCTGCTCTAGTAGTATTTAATGGTTAGAGTATCACCCTTCACCGCTCTGTCTCCACTGTTCAGTGTGTAACTGTTGTCAGGCTGAAGGCTTGTGAAACACTGAAGTAAAACTAAGCTCCATATAACAGTCTCTTTATGTGGATTGTAGACTGTTTCTAGAACAGTCTTCAGAAATGTACATTCAGTGTTTAGGGAAGTACAGGAGTACTCTGGTACAACAGTTCTACGACCTCAATGCTGAAACACTTCAGACTGAAAGATCCTACACTACTGCTGCATCCTGAAACTGAGTCGACTAGTCCATCATTATCTCTGTATTCCTATCATTTCGGGGCGTCTAAATGGGTCGGGATCAATGGTCAACAGAGGAGAGCAGACTTTAATACCCAGAGTGGGGTTATCAGTCATACAAGCTACAAACCAGAGCAGAGCTTTATTTATTATAGTGATATACAGCCATATTCTCTTTGGTTATTAATATTTTAATGTCGTCTACAGAGAGTCAGTGGAGTGTAATGTAAAAGTTTAGTTGAATCTGTGTTCTTCCTAAAGTTATTCTGTTATTCTGAGCGTTTCAGTTTAGATTCTCTAAGAGTTTTTGTGTTTATCTGTGAAGCTGCAGACCATCAGTTCTGTTCAACTGTGTGTTTTGTTTTTCCTGAATGATCCTGATCAGAGGTCACACAAACACTTGAAGTAGAATGGTATAAAATGGTCAGGTCTAGACTCAGCAGTGTTATGATCTGATGTAGATCTGGTTGTAGAAACATATGGCGTTATTTTTGTGCCACAATTCTGCACGCGCGCGCGCAGATATTTCGAACGAGCAAGAAGGTTTCTGCGCGCGCGCGCGGATATTTTGGAGTGAGCAAGAAGGTTTCTGCGCGCGCGCGCGGATATTTTTGAGGGAGCAAGGTTTCTGCGCGCGCGCGGATATTTTTGAGGGAGCAAGGCTTCTGCGCGCGCGCGGATATTTTTGAGGGAGCAAGGCTTCTGCGCGCGCGCCGATATTTTTGAGGGAGCAAGGTTTCTGCGCGCGCGCGGATATTTTTGAGGGAGCAAGGCTTCTGCGCGCGCGATGTCTTTGACCTGCGCGCTCGCTCCACACTTACAGCCATTACAAAGTGCCTCAGATTCAGCCAATTAGAAACGTCAAATGACAAAGGTAATTTCTGATTGGATGGCTTGACCGCCAAGTGGGAAGGACATACAGGCCGGAGAGCAGTAAATAACTTTCTAAAGGAAGCTTAATACTGCAGTTCAAACTGTTCATGTAGAGAGAGGAAGGCAGGTTTAAATCAACCTACCTGAGCAACCCTCCTGACTTTTACACACACACACACACAAAACACTGAAACACACACAAAACACTGAACAAATAGGTTTTAACTCTGGAAAGCTCTATTGAGTTTATCAGAAAAAGACCAAAAAAAAAAAAAAATACAGAAAGATTTCACAGACCAGGTGGGTTCAGTTCACCCTCCTTTCATTCCCCTGTATGTAATTAAGGCTACATACATTGCCAATATTTACTGCAAAAAAATGAAACACTATTTTGCTATACATAAATTTTGAACCACAGTTAAATCAAATACACACTAATATATGCAGGTGTACGTTACTACATTACAGAATTATAGCCAACAGAGTTCTAAATAGCAAACCGCAAGCTAACTTTATTGCAGTATTAAGTTTCCTTTAGGAAGTTATTTAGATTTAAGAATTACACAATCAGCTAGCCCTGTATGTTGATAACTACCGATCTAGATAGCATTTACAGTACTTTCTATTATTAATAAAGTAGTTTCTACAGTCGTTGCAATACCATTTACCGTCGTTGCTAGCACTAATTTACATTATGTACATTGTTTTTCGCATATCAGCTACGTTGCTGACTCAGTTAATCAAGGTAAATACAAGGATAAAAACTCTACACTGTGGCCAATTCAATGAATATAAAATAAAATGTCTGGCTGTGGTGCACTGGTCTGTTGCCGTTCAGAGGGCATTGTCAGATTTCTCCCTAACCATAACCTTCCACTCGCCGGTATCCATCTATTTACTGGTCTCCGGTCTGTATGTCCTTCCCACTTGGCGGTCTACACACACCACTCAAACACAACCATCAACTCACAACTGTGTGTGTGTGTTGTAGGTTGGAGCATGGAGGAGAGATCAGGATAAAACCAGGACCAAGAAAATGTAGGTTCTCTCTCTCTCTCTCCTGCTCTTTCTCTTTACATTCGTTGTGTCTCATTTTGTGTTGTTTGTGTGTTGTGTAGGTACCACTTCAGAATAAGACTTCACTTATAAAGGTTTATAAATGGTTTAAAGTCTGTTTATTAATATTTATGTTGTTAACACATTAATAATCAGTTATAACACAGATATAAAGGGCACCAGTGACCTGTTGTTTGCCAAATAGTGAACCCACATCCATCTACAGTTAAACCTCAGATCTTGCCGAATACTGACCTCACTGTGTCTCCTCCATCAGTCGACATTAACCCCGTCAGCTCCAGCACATATTTGTTAATGAGTTTAACCCTTTAATGAATTACCCACCACCAGAGTGTCTTTTTCTACTTTAATGATAATGTGGTGAACCTTAACATGTGAAATGACTAAACTCACATTCTCAGGTCTGAGCTTATTCTTTACCTCCACATTTTCACTAAGTTCTCTCACACTTTCAGTATTAGACACAAAAGAGTTCACTGTCACACTTCCTTTCTCTGTGTTACAAAGGATTATTAATCACTTTTAAAGTGTTCACAGTGTAATTAATAACCATGTAATAACAGGCTTTTAAACCATTTATAAACCTTTATTAGTGTATTCTTGTTTTAATGTGGTACCATTTTATGTCCGATTGTGTGTGTCACGCTTGTGATTGTGTGTGTCGTGCTTGTGATTGTGTGTGTCATGCTTGTGATTGTGTGTGTTGTGCTTGTGATTGTGTGTGTGTGTCGTGCTTGTGTGTGTGTGTCGTGCTTGTGATTGTGTGTGTCGTGCTTGTGATTGTGTGTGTCGTGCTTGTGCTTGTGTGTGTCGTGCTTGTGCTTGTGTGTGTCGTGCTTGTGATTGTGTGTGTCGTGCTTGTGATTGTGTGTGTTGTGCTTGTGATTGTGTGTGTTGTGCTTGTGTGTGTATGTCGTGCTTGTGATTGTGTGTGTCGTGCTTGTGCTTGTGTGTGTCGTGCTTGTGAGTGTGTGTGTCGTGCTTGTGTGTGTCGTGCTTGTGATTGTGTGTGTGTAGTGCTTGTGTGTGTCGTGCTTGTGATTGTGTGTGTGTCGTGCTTGTGATTGTGTGTCGTGCTTGTGATTGTGTGTGTGTCGTGCTTGTGATTGTGTCGTGCTTGTGATTGTGTGTGTGTGTCGAGCTTGTGATTGTGTGTGTCGTGCTTGTGATTGTGTGTGTGTGTGTGTCGTGCTTGTGTGTGTCATGCTTGTGTGTGTGTGTCGTGATTGTGTGCTTGTGTGTGTGTCATTCTTGTGTGTGTGTGTCGTGCTTGTGATTGTGTGTGTCGGGCTTGTGATTGTGTGTGTGTGTGTCGTGCTTGTGATTGTGTGTGTATGTCGTGCTTGTGATTGTGTGTGTCGTGCTTGTGTGTGTGTGTCGTGATTGTGTGCTTGTGTGTGTGTCGTGCTTGTGTGTGTGTGTCGTGTTTGTGATTGTGTGTGTCGTGTTTGTGATTGTGTGTGTCGTGTTTGTGATTGTGTGTGTCGTGTTTGTGATTGTGTGTGTGTCGTGCTTGTGTGTGCTTGTGTGTCGTGCTTGTGTGTGTCGTGCTTGTGTGTGTGTGTCGTGCTTGTGATTGTGTGTGTGTGCGTCGTGATTGTGTGTGTGTGTGTCGTGCTTGTGATTGTGTGTGTTGTCTGATTGTGTGTCGTGTGTCTGATTGTGTGGTGTGTATCTTGTTGTGTGCAGATGCCTGTGAGCTCACACTGGACCCAAACACAGTGAACACAGACCTCTCTCTGTCTGAGGGGAACAGGAAGGTGAAGTGTGTGATGGAGAGACCGTCGTATCCTGATCATCCAGAGAGATTCAGTGACCGGTGGCAGGTTCTGTGCAGAGAGAGTCTGACTGGACGCTGTTACTGGGAAACTGAGTGGAGTGGATTGTTGGGGGCTGATATTTCAGTGGCGTATAAATCAATCAGGAGAAAAGGACACAGTGCTGACTGTAGGTTTGGAGCGAATAAAAAGTCCTGGAGTCTGTTCTGCTCTAATAACAGTTACTCTGTCCGTCACAATATGAACAGCACTTATCTCCCTTCTCCTCCCTCCAGCTGTAACAGAGTAGGAGTGTATGTGGACTGTCCGGCCGGCACTCTGTCCTTCTACAGCGTCTCCACTGACACACACACACTCACACACTTACACACATTCACCACCACATTCACTGAACCCCTCTGTGCTGGGTTTAATCTTTATTCAGGCTCCTCAGTGAGTTTGTGTCAGATAAAATAGTGCTGTGTGTGATCTATTGTGTTGATTGGTCTTTTCTGTCAAACGAGCTGCTGCTTTAAAATGTGAGGAGAATCACAAAAGACGATGAAACAGAAATGAAGCTCAGTTTGTAAAAGAAAGCGAGCAGAGAGACTCTTCAGGGACAAAACAGTGATAAAACCTGGATCTGAGTGAACACTACACCCCTGCACTTCTCTCTCTTTTATATCCCTGATGTAAACAGGATTTTTCAGCTGTTTATTTGATTTCTCTCGTTATAAAGCGCTGTGTTTATTTACACTGTGCGCTGGTCTCCATCGTCTCTCACATCAAATCTATGGGGAGTCAGTTACAAAACAGTGGATTCTCTGTCTCTGACGTGTCCAGCTCGGTCCTACTTCTGTATCCCAGGCTCCTCAACACCATCTGAGCGCCTCTTCTCTACAGCAGGAAATATAGCTTCAAACAGAGAGAACCAGCCTTAGCCCAGAACATGGGAGAGGTTTCTATTGTTACTCTGTAATGAAGGAGTGAGGGTGTGAGTGAGTGAAGGTGTTTCCTGTAGGAGGAAAGAGGACAGAGGGGATCAGGGTGTAACGGGTGGGTTGTGTTCATCTGTGTCGTCAGTGTAAACACAGACCCTCGTCATAGTGCACTTCCACCTCCAGAACGCTTCAGATATTTGTAAATATTAAATATTTAGTTTTCAAACGACGCCAAACACAATGTAAGTGTGGGCTAACACTGAACTGTCTTTGTTCTTGTTAATCTGGTTAATGGTGTAAACTGAGCACAGACAGTGTGTTGATGCTGAGTGGACGGGGGTTAAGAGATGTGTCTTAAAGCTGAAAGGAAACACAAACATAGGAACAGAAGGAAAAGATGGGGCTTCTCTAAGAAACTCTTCTCCTTTCTGTGAGATTGGATTCTGGGGGTTTGTTGTGGGGGGAAATGAAAGAGTGATGTTTGTTGGTGGAAAAGAAGAATTCTGAAATATACTTTTATTAAAGTTTAATATTATGAACATTTAATAAATCTCTTAAACAGAAGTCTGTCTTTCTAAACTATAAAAAGTGGGACTGGGTCAATTAATATTTAGTTAAAAACTAATAGTAACTTACACTTAATAAAAAAAGACTATGTATTTATTTAAATCAAATTGAGCTAAATTCAATTTAAGTATTAATTGCAATTTACACAATTTTGGCTAAATAAAATTAGCTGTGAAATGCTGAATAGAATTTATTCATATTTTATGAGTAACACCAAAGATCCAGAAAATGTAATAGATTTTACTCATTGGGAGGTCTTTAATTTTAATCACACACTTCCACCCAACGCATTTTGAAACTCGTGGACCCCAGCATTACTGGGTTCTGAACGTCCTCTGACTTCCCAAAGTGAACAGCTTTTAAATTATTAATAGGTAAAGAACAATTTTTATCTAAAATTGTGTATTTTGTTGAGGCGCTCTTAAATGTGGGGACACGCAGTTCTAAGCTCCGCATTTTTTAAGGTGGATCGGTGTTTGAGGGGGAAACGACAGTTGTTTGTATGTGGATGAAGTTTAACTTGTGTGTAAGTTTTTAATTCACTGATTGAATTTCCAGAGACACTCATTTGTAACTCGAGGTGTTTAGTTTGTAGCACTGTCGCTAATGCAGTTAGCCGTCTCCAGAGTTTGGAGGCATTTCCACCTTATGTGATCCAAAACAGCAAAACCACGGAGCAGGAATGGAGTAATCCTCATTTCTGTTTGTGGTTTTCAACGTTTAGAGTTCTTTTCGTTGTCTAAATAAACACCAGATGCCTCTGCTATGTGCAGGGAGAGAGAGACCTAGGTAACGGACTGAGACGGTTTATTTACAAACACTGGTGCTTCGTAAACACAAGACCGGTTTCGAGCACAGACTGGAGAGTTATCACTAGCAGATGGTGAGGAACACCGCTTGTTTAAAAAACAAAGTGTTTTGTGATAACAATCCTGAATTACGGCTTTAAGAAGCGCACTCTCACTTAATACATAGAGTTGCGTTTGAATACAGAGTTCAGTAAATTAGAGGAACACTGCACACCACGAAGTCAGAGGCAATGATTCGTCTGTTTACTAAACATTTAACATTTTACGTATTATGTTAGCATTCCATACTCAATGCATTTTTTCATAATATCTGTAGGAACACCTAGCTACATTTGTTTTCATTTTTAATCTCTTTGGTTTCCTAAGATTAAAAAAATCTATTTCCCAATAGCATTTTTTCTTTTCGCGCCATATACCTGATGGTTTCTGTTAAAGTAGACCATGCAGATCACTCTTAATTTTACTGCTGATGTTATTTCTGTCAGAAACTGTGTTATATTCACTAATTTAGCACTAATTTGTGTTTCGGACATTTTGTAGTGTTCGAAAACAGGCTGTAGTCGATATGGCTCCCAGTTTACTGTTTTTCTGTGAATCTGAATCATAAAACCAAATTCAAGCGTGACTTGAGGGCACTACTATAAACAATATAAATAGTACTTTTTAAAAGCAAGAAAAATTCCAATCGTTTCTATAAATATTTTATGACCTGTGTTTGCTTACTGTCTACAGTCTGGATTAAATTATTTGACTGTACAGCAAGGTTGTGTCTGTTTATATTTTATGTACATAATGTATTTGAAATACAGGATATCATATTTTGTTAACAATTATACCCAGTCAATCTAATTAGGACCCAGGATGCACCTGCAAATAGATGAATAGCTATTAGTTTTAAATTCATATATCACCAAACCAAAATGAACATTTCTGAATGAACTAAAACCAACACTAAAACATTACAATACCTTATGAAGTTAAAGCTAATATTCATCTATCTGCAGGTGCAGGCTGAATCCTAATTAAATTGATCTGGTGTAAGATGAGTGCAGTCTCAAAACATTGTTGAGATTTAAGTGCACCAACAAGTTCTGACCTTGCATCACATCCCCAAAATATATTCTGCCTGTGATCCTTGATGTAGTTGTATCAATCTTCAATTTTTGTATGAATAAATGTTTCAGCAGTTGAATAAATGTTTACCTGGTATTATTTTTATGCACATTGACCTGTTGACTCGAACACGGCACAAAATGACATATTAAGTAGATTTAAAATAAAATAAAAATATGGCAACAAAGTGACACGTGATATTATTGAATAGATGTAAAGTTACTATGATTAGTAAATAGAAACGAGCTTTCTCCAGATACTTAGTACATGCTACTCAATTTTTGCAAGAAATTTAGTAAATGTAAATAAATACTTAAGATATCCATCCATCCATCCATTATCTGTAACCGCTTATCCAATTTAGGGTCGCGGGGGGTCCAGAGCCTACCTGGAATCATTGGGCGCAAGGCGGGAATACACCCTGGAGGGGACGCCAGTCCTTCACAGGGCAACACAGACACACACACAATCACACCTACGGACACTTTCGAGTCGCCAATCCACCTACCAATGTGTGTTTTTGGACTGTGGGAGGAAACCGGAGCACCCGGAGGAAACCCACGCGGACACGGGGAGAACACACCACACTCCTCACAGACAGTCACCCGGAGCGGGAATCGAACCCACAACCTCCAGGCCCCTGGAGCTGTGTGACTGCGACACTACCTGCTGCACCACCGTGCCGCCCACTTAAGATATCTATTCATTCATTCATTATCTGTAACCCTTATCCAGTTCAGGGTCACGGTGGGTCCAGAGCCTACCTGGAATCATTGGGCACAAGGCAGGAATACACCCTGGAGGGGGCGCCAGTCCTTCACAGGGCATATGTAGGCTTATTATTACTAAATCCAACACATTTTAACTGTGCATTTTATTAACATTTACATAATTTTCTTGCTTACATTTAGTTAATTTATTCAACGAATGTTAAAGTTTGAAAATTAGAATCTACTCATTAATATTACGTGTCACTTTGTTGTCTAAAACTAATGGGTCACATTATTTACAGTGTACTGCATCTCCACACACACACACACACACACACACACACACACACACACACACACACACACACACACACACACACACACTCTGAAGCCCTCTATTCAGGGTCTAGTAACGGATTCTAAATAAAATTCAACATTCTCACATTTTAAAGCAGTGAGAATGTGGCGGTCACACCCTGTTACTGAAGAAGAATATTCTGTTGTGTTTCACTGCAACAACAAGCTGAATGTATGAGAGTAAAGACTATAAGAGAATGTAAACACAAAAGATCCTCAGTGATTTCTCTGGTAAAAAAGAAAGAAAAAGACCCAATGTTCCCATGACTAACTCCACAGCTATTAAGAGCTTTATTTATATAATCAGTTTAATATAATCATGTACCAACAGTAGAGATGCACAGACTGATCGTCCGTGACCGGAAAAGGCCGGTTTTTATCGTGATCGACCGGTCAGTGTCTCCACACAGATTTGTGCCGGTCGCATTTACACATGTGCACCACACGAGGGCAGCAGCAGCAGCGCAAACACAGCCACACACTCACTGTTTAAGCACTGTTTCCTATTGTACTACACTTGTGCACTTGTTTTCATTAGGAATCGTTAATAACTGCTCTTTATTTTATTTAGGGTTTTTTTTCGAAGACAACATTTGTCACATTAGTGCACAATTTTATGTTCAGATGTAAAAGTTTCCATTAAACCCTTTGTACAGAAACGCCCTCTATTGTTAATCAACATTAATTAGTTCATAGCGTCAAATTATTTGATCAAAAAGCCCTCAGCACCACCTCATATGTCTCAGTAGTAACACCACTACACACACACTGACTTTCAGCCCCCTGCTCGGTACTGACTGTTTACACCTGGAGCAGGACGACATTTAAACTCGGACATTTAAACCATAACAGACTGTAAAATCTCTTCAAATTCTGTCTTTAAAAAAAACACAGTCTCAGGAGAGAGGCGCCGCACCGGTGAAAAGCTCCAAAAGACAATCCCTTACTCACCACGCCACAGTAAACGTACCTTTATTTCCTGAGTAACGGTAACGCACTGTTCTGGAGCTCCTAGCGCCCAGGCAATGGTAAGTTTTGACGTAAAGTCTTCGTGAATTTAAAGTTGAGGGCGTTCCTTCTTAGATTCAGTGCAGCTGTGGACCAATGAGCGGCTGCCGGCTGTGAGCGGGGTCCTATTCCCTGGGGGAGGGGTGCGCTGCTGGACGCCGCTCTCCACAGGGATTCGCTCACAGCTCTGAGGGGGCGGGTCAGAAGTGATTGACACCTCTATGAACTAATAGCAGGGACTCAGATGAAGACCGAGAGAGTCGATGTGCCGAGATCACTCACTCTCTCTGGGTCTGGGAGAGAGAAGGAGCGCCTGGGAACATATTTTCGAATAAACTTAAATTTACTTGTTATCGCAGAACAACCAAATAAAACCTTTATGTTTGGTGAGAGACAAATTATTACTATAGTTTGGGCACTTTGAGGTACATACTCAGTTCGTTACTTATTCGCCAGTTTCTTATTCGGACTCTGTTCCACTTTTAATGGTGCAGTAGTTGCATTCTGTCGCCGCTAGATGGCAAAGTACGAACACATCTTCCATAACATGGAAAATTACACGTTTAGCTTAATTCCGTGGATATTATCTATTTATTTTCAAAGTGTCTCAAAAATCTGAAAGTTTCACTGAAGACACAATATAACAGACTATTAATGTCCTGAAGATGAAGAAATTTAATTGTAGAATTTTTTTATAATTGCCCTATAAACAGCATTGGAGATGATAGAATGTGTGGAGAAATTGCGCATTTGGCTTAATTCATTGGACATTATTTTTTACTTTTGAAGTGTCTCAAACATCTGAAAGTCTTATTGAAGACACAGTGTAAAAGACTCTCAGAATCCTAAAGATGAAGAAATGTCACTGTGGAATTGCTTTGTCATGGTCCTGTGAATATAGCACATGACATGATGAATATGTAGAAACATGAACTGTGGAGTAAATGTCCTATGGCATTTTTATTATTTAATTGTGAGATTATCAAGAATCTGATATTGATTTTACAGAAGGTGTCGTACAAATATAACATCCCAAAGTGTAGAGTTTAATTCATAAAGGTGTGTGTGTTTAAACACTGAATGTCAATGAGTATAAAAAAAAATGTCAAAAAAACCTGCTCTTGCTCCTTCTATAGTAGAGAACTACAGACCGGTCTCTCTCCTCCCCTTCCTGTCTAAAATCATTGAAAGAGCTGTCTTTAAGCAGGCAACAAAATTCCTCTCCCAACATAACCTTCTTGAGTCGAACCAATCCGGCTTCAAGAGCGGCCACTCGACGGAAACTGCACTTCTGTCAGTAATGGAAGCTCTTAAAGATGCAAAAGCAACAGGTCAATCCTCAGTTCTCATTCTGCTCGACCTATCAGCAGCATTTGATACGGTCAACCACCACATCTTACTAAACAAACTCACTGACATGGGCTTCAAGAACAATGCACTCTCCTGGTTTGAGTCTTATCTCACTGGACGATCCTTCAGTGTGTCATGGCTTGGACAAACATCAGCGCGACACCACCTCACCACAGGTGTGCCCCAAGGCTCAGTGCTGGGACCCCTCCTCTTTGCCTTGTACACCACCTCTCTAGGCCCAATCATACATTCGCACGGCTTCTCCTATCACTGCTATGCAGATGACACACAGCTCTATTTATCCTTTCCTCCAGGAGACACTTCAGTGGCAACTCGAATCTCTGACTGTCTCTCTGACATATCTACATGGATGAAGGAACATCACCTCCAATTGAATTTATCCAAAACTGAACTACTGGTCCTCCCAGCCAAGCAAGCTATTCTCCACAACATCAGCATCAAGCTAGGGTCCCTATCAGTGGCTCCCACCAAGGTTGTAAGAAACCTAGGTGTCATGGTTGATGACCAGCTGACCTTCGCAGACCACGTTACCACTGTAGCTCGATCGTGCCGCTTCTCCCTATTCAACATAAGGAAGATTAGGCCATACCTTACTCAACATACAACACAGCTCCTCGTTCAGACGTTAGTAATCTCCCGTCTAGACTATTGCAACGCCCTCCTGACAGGTCTTCCGGCCTGTGCTGTGAGACCGCTACAGATGATCCAGAATGCTGCAGCACGCCTGGTCTTCAACCAACCAAAAAGAGCACATGTCACGCCCCTATTAGTTGAGCTGCATTGGCTACCCTTAGCTGCTCGCATCAAATTCAAATCACTAATGATGGCCTTCAGAGTATTCACTGGTTCTGCTCCCATCTCCCTCAATAGACTCTTAAAACCATACGTTAGCGCTCGCCCTCTCCGTTCCTCAAAGGAGCGCCTACTAACACGACCAACCCCCCGTACAGGTCAGTTGAGGCTATTCTCATCTCTGGTACCACGCTGGTGGAACGAGCTTCCAAGCTCCATCAGAGCAACAGAAACCCTCTCTGCATTCAAGAAATCATTGAAAACCCAGCTCTTCCGAGAGTATCTTTTGCATTGAATGTCTTTCTTTAATGCACTTATTACTTCCTGCATATTGCACTCAGTGTAAGGTATTTTGTATAAATTGTGCTGTAGTTCGAATGTTAGATCCTCTTTTGTAAATCGCTTTGGATAAAAGCGTCTGCCAAATGCATAAATGTAAATGTAAATTCACGATGCCTGGTTATTTCCAATATTATTATATTCTTATTATTATGCCAATTTATAACAATGTTATGCCATTTTATTAGTCTGGTTGCCTGGCAACATTTTAACACAAAAGAGAGCCTTAAATATGAATAACAATGTGTAAAAAAGCTCAGAAAAAACTGGGCAGCTGGACCCATGAGGCTCAACAAGGCAAAGCTTTCAAGTACAAGGTCTAAAGGCCAAGCCCATGTGTGGATAGACATTACATCCCACACAGTCAAAGTACCAAGAGAGAAATGTACACATGTAACATTAGTTAATAGGGGGTGGGTGTAAGTACACACTGAGTCTGAGGGAGTTTGGGCCAGTGAGGCTTCACAAGGACTTACTGCCTTTGTGTCTATTTACAGAGTAAGAAAAATGAGAGGAGGTTTATTTAAAAGACATTTTTGACCATAACTATTGAGAGCTGGTGAAGATTATGATGAAGATTTTGAACACGGTTTGTAAGAGACTTCAAAAGTTGGTTCATAAAATTGAACCCTTTGATGCTCGTGACAGTTACGCCCAGTGATGATGTCATCGTCTGAGTGTTTGACACTGTTGGTCTCTGCTGTTTTAAACCTGTGTTGGTTCTGCTCATCTATCGTGATCTGTGTGTATCTGACCATAAAGCTGTGTTCTTTGATTTTCCGCTATCGTGTCAACAGCGAGGGCAGCGTCAATCAACGCCAGTTTACATTCCAGAGCCTTAAAAACATCAGTCCTCCTGCTGTTATGGAGATGCTCAGTCAGAGTCCGGTACCTGATTGTTCAGATCCTGATTTGCTAGTGACCCACGACGACGAGACACTGTCACATATTTTAAACCACTTGGCACCTTTAAGAACAAACACGCTTGGCTCCATTTCCTCAGCCTGCTCCTGTGGTGGAGAAAATAAACACAAGTGTTAAGAACTGAACTCTAACAGAGCATTTACAATCAGAGAGTAGTTTATTAACCTTAAGGTGGTCCACACACAGTAGCACAGAGCACTATGTGAATGAGGACAGAGAGGATGTTTTCACAGAGGGTTTATGAAGGTAGTTTATACGTCATAAGCATGAGATAATCACTCAGTTTCTGCAAGATTCGTTTCCTTAGAGACGTCCCAGTTTGATAAACAAGATGGAGGACAGAATGTTTTGTTTCTGATAAAGCACTGACCTCGAAACCGACCCGACACACACTTAGTTTCTGAGTTCTGTTGATGATTAGAAATGAATATAGAGACAAAACAAGCACAGGGTCTTTAACAGAGACATAAACACTTCCACTACAGTCCTCCCCTTGTCTCTAAGGACACTGAGAACATACAGAAACTCTAGGATCTGCAGAAGGAAACTCACATTACTGCACACAGAGGTTAAAAGAGGAGAAAATAATGTATAAACGTTTAATACAAGAACTGAACATCAGCTGTTACATGTTAGACTTTCTGCACCAGTTTCATAAATTCTCATTAAAAACAGCAGTAAAACATTGTAACAGTCATCACATTTAAACTGAGGTATTTGTTTGTTCAGTTTCAATACAGGAGGTGGTTTTAAAGAGTTCTGTCTCATAGAGGAACCTCTTAGTGAAGTGAAGAAGATGGACTGAGAATGGAGAATGGGGATTAAAATGTTCCTGAATGAATTTGCTGGTGAGATTATAACTAATTTGTGTCTAAACCCATCCACGCTTTATTCACTTCATCAAATGTATTTTCAGAAACTGAAGATTCAAAAGGATCAGTGCTGGAATGTGGCGTTAGTGAACACACAGTGCATGTGTCATGGTCATTACCAGTTGTCTTCACTGTGAAGTTCACATATCGCCAGTAAACATTTTTACTGCAGTCTATGAACCTCTCTGTAGTCTCAGGTTTTCTTCCCTGCGTATTTTCACTGTCATCCAGATGGACGCTGTCAGGACGATGCAGATGAAGATGAGTGCTGTCACCTTGCAGAGGTTGAACAAGATGTGAAATTGTCCTGCCATGGTGAACCTGTGGTGTCTGTTCTGGGGCTGGGGCTCTTTTACAGTGTGAGATGTGGACCCACGTGTCCCTCTCAGCAATCTTCACTGTGGTGTGAGTAGTCAGGAGCCCCTGGAACGGTCCTTGACAGCGATCCACTTTCCAGTTCGCCCTCCTGTAGACTTTAGTCAGGATCCAATCCCCAGGCTTCACCGTGTGTCCTGTAACTGCTCGGTAGAGACTCTCTCACCCTCCTGTGCACATCAGACAAAACAGAACACAACGTTGCACAGTATTTTTGCATGTGATCGTCTTCCAAGGCCAGTGTTTCTCCTTTTGGAGCACATCCTGTATTTGGCGGACGGTCAAACATTATCTGGAAAGGGGAGAGTTTGGTCCTGGACCACACTCTTTGTCTCAGACTCGTGCACACACCAGCGGCAGGGCTTCCACCCGATTTAGCCCTGTTTCTGGACACACTTTGATCAGGTTTTGTTTTATTGTGCCATGTGCTCTTTCTACCGCCCCTGCACTCATAGGGTGATAGGCACAGTGTTTGTGTAGTGGCGTGTCAGTTACTTCACTGATGTGTGTTAAAATGTTGCTAACAAACGATGGCCCATTGTCAGATGAGGTTTTCCTAGGAACGCCGAACCTAGGGGCAGTTTCCCTCAACAGTATTTTTGCTACCGTTAGTGCGTCTTGGTGAGAAGTGGGGAAAGCTTCTACCCGTTTTGAAAACATGTCAATGATCACAAGCACATACTTCTTTTTCAGACGCGGTGTTAATTCAATAAACTCCATTTGTAGGTGATCAAAAGGCCTGTGAGGTTCTGGATGTCCATGTGTGTGTTCATATGAAACGGCTCCTGTTGAGTTCACCTTCAGACGGGTGAGACACTTTTTTGAAAAATGTTGTGAGTAATTTGAGAAGCCTTTTACAAACCACTGTTGATTTACTGCGTCTACTGTTCCTCCCCTCGAACGGTGCTCCACTCCATGGGCCATTTTCACAAAGTAAGGAAAGCAATAGGAGGGTAGACATGGTTTGTTGTTTGGTCCCAACCAGATTTTCCCATTAAACGTACGCCCTGAGTTTCCCCATGTTTTCACATCTTTAGCTGTTCTGGTTTTTGAATTTCCTCAGGTGTAACATCCTGAGGTTCAACAATGGGGGCTTGTATTAAAAACACCCCAGGGTCAGACGCTGCCTTCTTAGCTGCAGCATCTGCTCTCGCGTTCCCCAATGCTCCTGGGGTTTTATCACTTGTGTGCGCGTGAACATGTGCTACTGCCACCTGTTTTGGTAAAAGAATGGCGTCCAGAAGTGCTGACACTAGTATGTGATGTGCAGGGGCCTTACCTGATGATGTTAGGAAATGTCTTTGTTTCCACAAGGTCCCAAAGCTGTGAACAGCCCCGTAACTGAACCTGGAGTCTGTGGAGAGGGTGACTGCCTTTTCTTTGGCTAGTTTTCATGCCTCAGTCAGTGCAACTAGTCCAGCAGCCTGTGCTGAAAAACTGGAAGGTAGGCTGCCTGTAAACACAGTGTCTGTTAGTGTAACAACAGCAAACCCTGTTTTTCTCACGCCTTTAGAGTCTTTGTAGCTGGATCCATCTCCATAGAGGATTAAATCAGGATTATCGAGTGGAACATCTTTCAGGTCGTGGAAAGCAGACGAGGTCCAGTGTGTGCAGACGGTCATGGGGCTCCCCGTCCTGTTCTGTGGGAAGGAGAGGAGCTGGGTTCAACACTGTACACCTTTTCACTGTAACATTTGTCATTTCTGTCAATAACGTGTGATATTTGAGGCACCTGGCTGCACTGAGGTGTGATGTCTGTTTTTCCAGAAAGATCATGGACACTGCGTGTGGAAGGTGTAGGGTGATGTCTGCATACCCCACTATCTCTCTAGAAGCTATGATGGCCTTCTCTGCTGCTGCTATAGCTCTTAAGCAGTAGGGATAGCTCTGAGCTACGGTGTCTAGCCGCCCACTGGTTGAAGTTTGTACCGTGTTCTTGTAAGAGAACAGAAGTCATGGAGCCTTGTTGTTCATCTACAAATTGTTCAAAAGGTTTGTCTGGATCAGGCAGAGCTAACACTGGTGCGTTCTGAAGGGCTATTTTTAGATTTACAAATGCCCCCTCCCCTTCAGGGGTTCAGGTTACTTTGGACGAGGCTGTTAGACTCTTTTTATGTGCCGTGTCGTGTAGTGGAGCAGAGGTTTGTGCATAATTTGGAATCCACATTCTGCAGTATCCAGTCAAACCTAGAAAAGAGAGGAGCTGCTTTTTTGTAGTTGGTTGTGTGCGATTTCAGAGATTCTTTCTGCACACAGTGACTTTCCCTTTGCTGACAGATCATGTCCCAGATGTGTGACTGTTGGTTGCACAAGCTGCATCTTGTCCCTCTCCACTCTGTGGCCGTTCTGTGCTCGGAAATGAAGCAGAGAGACAGTGTCAGTTACACAGGTGTTCTGATCAGGAGAACATCTCAAAAGATCATCTACGTACTGTAGAAGTGCACTAGGACCTGGGAGAGAGAGCTTAGCTCAGTTACCCCTCAGGGCTGTACTGAAAAAAAGAGGGTGACTCAGCGTATCCTTGTGGGACACGTGTGAATGTGTGTGATTTCCCTTGAAAAGAGAAAGCAAACCAAACCTGAGAGTCTTTGTGCACTTTCAGACTGAAAAAAGCATTTTCCAAATCTATCACTGAGAGCCACTGTGAATTTTCTGGGACCTGACTCAGAACAGTGTGTGGGTTTGGAACTTCTGGAGCTCGAGCACGAATAGCCTTGTTTACTGCCTGCGAGTCTTGAACAAAGCCCCACTGCTCTGGTTTTTTCCTGGAGCCGTTGATTTTATTACAGGCCAAATTGGAGATCTACACGGTGAGTCCGGACATCCCATAATAATCCCTCTCTCCAACAGACTGTTCAAAACAGGGGTTATTCCATCGATGGCCTCCTTTTTCAGAGGATATTGAGCTGTGCACGGCCTGTAATCACTTTCTGGAGTGATTATTAATTTTGGAGCTCCTTTCATAAGACCATCATCATATTTGTCTTTGGACCACAGCCAAGGTTCAATGGCGTCTAGAAAATCTGCTTCGTTACTGACGCTGATTTGTTGAGACAAATGTGACCCTTCAGCTCGGGCTGAGAATGACACATTTACTGTTGTTCTGTGTGTTTTGGACGTCTTTGAATATTCCCAATCTTCAGTTTCACTCGGCTGTCAATCAGTGATTGTTAAACAAGTTAAAATGAAATTTGACATGTCTTTCCTTTGTTTATTTGTTCCCTTTGCTGAGGAAATGTGAGGTACCTCCCCTCGAAACCACTGACTCTGATCTGAGGTTAAATTCACTGCGCAGTCCGTCCACTGCTCTCCAGTAAATAGAGTGGTTACAGAGACTAACACACTGTCTCTACCTTGGGACACACACATTTGTTCCACATCAACAGGCCAGGTCTCCACACTAGCAGTGCACTGCACATCCCCTGAGGTTGTGACGTTATCGTAATTAAATGTTGCCCGTAAATGATTTAAAAAGGGGAACCACAGGCTTGATTTTTCTAACTGCCGTCCCATCCACACGTGTGTAAGATCGGATGGAGTTTGTGGCAAATGTAACACGTTTATCTCAACACCCTCCTTCGTGCGTGACGTTTTCATTCCTAATTTACACATTAGGTCCCGAGCTAAAAGATCCACAGGGCAGTTTGGTGATAGAAGGAAAGCGTGTTTCAGGGCTGTGTCACTTCCTGCACGGTGACACCAAAGCTCCTCAGCGTAAGAGTCCATTAAAGGAGCTCCACCCGCCCCCAATACAGATGTTTTCCTCCCTGATAAACGTGGGTCGGGTGTAAGGCCCCTGTTTTTATGATGTGTGTGTGGTGTGTGTTCTGATCTCTGTGTGATTCATGCCTCCTCTCCCTCAAGCTGTGTCTCTCTCGCTGCTGGTTCTCAGGACGATTAACAGCAGCGTGTCCCACTTCTTTACAGGTGTAACTCTTGTACTGAGAGAAGTCTCTGAAGCCAGTGCCACCTCTTCCTCGTCCTCCACCTCTTCCTCTGTCTCCTCTGAAACCAGCTTTTGCCGCCTCCAGCGCCGCACACTGCAGTCGGTGCTGCTCCTTTTCTCTCTTCTGTTGTCCTTTCTTCACTTCCTCATTCAGTCTTTTTTCGACGTGTAAAGGCCAGGACGGTCTGTAGTCGTCCTGTGTCCACTTCCACACAGTCGTCTCTCACCTTCGTCTGAATGTCGGATTTCAAACCACTCATGAAGCGTTCTTTTAAGTGTCTTTCCCATGGGCTCCTGTCGTTTCCGGGACAGTCGGCGGGTTTCTGAAGTCCGGAGCGAGCTTCGTGGAGTTGTTCCAGTTCATGTAGATAATCAGTGACAGTCTGTCCTTCTTTCTGCTCGCACTGAGACAGTTTGTCCAGATTCAGTCTGAACTGGAAACGCTGCTTCGATCCTTGTACAGAGGGCAGTCACTGAGACTTGAGAGGGTGATCCAGGGTGCCCCCCCTTTACTGTACGTCTTCGGGAAAAGGAAGACCCCCTTGTGCTTTAGTCCATTCCAGTTTCATCTTGTGTCCACATACTTCTGTCAGTTCATTCACAGAAGGTCTCCACCCGGTCACAAACTCCGGTCCTCCCTCTGAAATCGGAGGGAGATCTTCACATACATCTTCACGTCTGAAAACATAGTCTGCCCCATTAGGCCCCATCACCTGGAAACTCTGCGTTTGAAGCGAGGTGCTCGGTCCCTCTGGGCTTTTCCTGAGGCGCTGCAGTGGGAGGAGGTCTTGCTGCTTTCTTTTTCCTGCTTCTTTCCTCCAGCTCTGATTTGCTCCTCCAGGACTTTAGCACGTTGCTGCAAACGTTCAAACTCTTCATCCTTCTGCTGATGGAGGAGGATTCCTCTCGTCTTCATCCCTTCTACCACTTTGGTGTTGGGTTGAGCTTGTGGTGTCTGGGGAGTAGCTGAGGTTAGAGGAGGGTTGATAAAGGCTTCATCGCCAGCATACTCTTCTCCATCTTCTGCTGTTTCATCTGGAGGAGGAGGAGGAGGAGGATGAGGAGGAGAATGAGGCAGAGGAGGAGGAGAATGAGGAGGAGGAGAAGGAGGAGGACAAGAAGGAGGAGGACAAGAAGGAGGAGAAGGAGGAGAACGAGGAGGAGGAGGAGAAAGAGGAGGAGGAGAACGAGAAGGAGAAAGAGGAGGAGGAGGAGAACAAGAAGAAGGAGAAGGAGGAGGAGAAGGAGAAGGAGAAGAAGAACGAGAACAAGAAGGAGGAGAAGGAGGAGGAGGACGAGAAGGAGAAGTAAGAGGCCAATCATCCAGGGATTCTTTCTGCAAATTCAAAAACTGACCACAGATCACTGTTTCTTTTCTCTTTAATGTGAGGTGTCTGATGTGTGTTTACGCTCCTGGGCCTTTTCCTTATCTGCCTCTTTCTGCGCTGCCTTTCTCCACTCTCCATAAGCACATGACACTCTGGTTTCCATGGGAACTCCTCTGGTTTGTGTTTTATTGTGTGACTATTACAGTGCTCTTCAGCTTTATCAGACCTGTCGTGTTGAGCTTGTGATTGTTGTTTAAAGTCGACTAGTTCATTTCTATTTAACGTCCCCTCGGGGGGAAAGTGACAGTATTTTTCCACTCGTCTGATTGGACGCAGCTGTCTGGTTCCCTTTGTTTCAGGCCTCTATTAATTCACCAAAAGGAGGGTCATTGCAGTGCACTATTGGGGCTGGGGAAGGTTTCCCTTTCCCTCTCTTTGAATGACTTTGACCCATTTCTGAGATTCTTGGAGCGACCAATAACTGAATCCCTTCACACAGACAGTGTTCTACAGACGTCACACGTATAAACTCCTTCTGAAACGAAAGATACTCACCAAGGAACTTTGAAATATGTTCAACCCCCAGGTTCTGTCCTGAGTTTCAGCACGTCAGGGGACGGGAGGTCGGTCCGTGTCCCGTTCCTCAAACAGGTGAGATGTGGTTCAAGGGGTGATCAGTCCCTTTCCACTGGAAACGATCCCCCCTCCGAGACAGTGTTCAATATCCTGCCGACAACGACACACTGTGGTGGAGAAAATAAACACAAGTGTTAAGAATGAAAAGTCCTGGAGTCTGATCTGCTCTAATCACAGTTACTCTGTCCTTCACAATAAGAACAGCACTGATCTCCCTCCTCCTCCCTCCAGCTCTAACAGAGTAGGAGTGTATGTGGACTGTCCGGCCGCACTCTGTCCTTCTACAGCGTCTCCACTGACACACACACACTCACACACACTCACCACCACATTCACTGAACCCCTCTGTGCTGGGTTTATATGTTTATATTTATATTTTCTTTTATTTAAGGTTATTTTTCGAAGACAACATTTGTCACATTAGTGCACAATTTTATGTTCAGATGTAAAAGTTTCCATTAAACCCTTTGTACAGAAACGCCCTCTATTGTTAATCAACATTAATTAGTTCATAGCGTCAAATTATTTGATCAAAAAGCCCTCAACACCACCTCATATGTCTCAGTAGTAACACCACTACACACACACTGACTTTCAGCCCCCTGCTCGGTACTGACTGTTTACACCTGGAGCAGGACGACATTTAAACTCGGACATTTAAACCATAACAGACTGTAAAATCTCTTCAGATTCTGTCTTTAAAAAAACACAGTCTCAGGAGAGAGGCGCCGCACCGGTGAAAAGCTCCAAAAGATAATCCCTTACTCACCACGCCACAGTAAACGTGCCTTTATTTCCTGAGTAACGGTAACGCACTGTTCTGGAGCTCCTAGCGCCCAGGCAATGGTAAGTTTTGACGTAACGTCTTCGTGAATTCAAAGTTGAGAGCGTTCCTTCTTAGATTCAGTGCAGCTGTGGACCAATGAGCGGCTGCCGGCTGTGAGCGGGGTCCTATTCCCCGGGGGAGGGGTGCGCTGCTGGACGCCGCTCTCCACAGGGATTCGCTCACAGCTCTGAGGGGGCGGGTCAGAAGTGATTGACACCTCTGTAAACCAATAGCAGGGACTCAGACGAAGACAAAGAGAGACGATGTGCCGAGATCACTCACTCTCTCTGGGTCTGGGAGAGAGAGGGAGCGCCTGGGAACATATTTTAGAATAAACTTAAATTTACTTGTTTTATCACAGAACAACCAAATAAAACCTTTATGTTTGGTGACAGACTATTTTAAACGTTTGGTCACTTTGAGGTACATATTGTCTATTTTCAGAAAATACCGAAAACTGCATCTGTGTAAGAATGAGTGTTTTAAAATAAGAGCGGTATTTCCAACGAGGGCCACAGGGGGGCAGTGTGAGCCCGCAGCGCTTTACCTCCTCTCCCTCCTTTAATGATTTTGCTGGTAGTTTTATGGAGAGAGATTAGTCTCAAAATACTTTACAAATGCGTAAATGTTAATCCACAGATGTGGCGGTCACACCCTGTTACTGAAGAAGAATATTCTGTTGTGTTTCACTGCAACAACAAGCTGAATGTATGAGAGTAAAGACTATAAGAGAATGTAAACACAAAAGATCCTCAGTGATTTCTCTGGTAAAAAAGAGAGAAAAAGACCCAATGTTCCCATGACTAACTCCACAGATATTAAGAGCTTTATTTATATAATCAGTTTATATAATCATGTACCAACAGTGTTTTAAGAGAAGAATATTCTTTTCTATTGTGTGTCTTCATGTGATTTTAATGCTGTTTTAATCTATGAAATTAGTCACTTGATAAACCACAGTGTAAATAAATATTAATCGTTTTAACACAAACTCAGAAAAGAAATCAGTGTCTCACTGTTAACAGCAGCAGTGTTTAATAATTCTTCAGTTTAATTCTTGCTGTAATTACAAACATTTATTAATTATTATTTATTGTTGGGATTAAAACCATGAGCCTGAAGCTAAACGTGACACAGGGGGTGTTTCTACAGCTGTAGTGGCTATGACTCCAGAAGTAGAGGGTGAGGAGGAAGAGGCTGTCGAGTAAAAAGCTCTGTGCCTGGTTCACCTTGAAGAACAAAGCCTTATTTAAAAAACCCAACAATTTCCACTGAGTAAAGTTCCTTGTCGTTCTGATGACGTAGAATCCCTAAATTCTTGAGATCATTAAAGTAACGTTTAGTTTAAATCAGTGTTGGAGCCAGAAACAGACCCTGGGCAAAAGTGTGTGGACACAATCATTCTTCCTAAAATAATAAACAAATGCTAATTTTAGCACATGGTCAAGGTTTTTATCACGGGGCGAGTGTTTAACACGAGCAGGACACGAGTAATTATTTAAACACAATGCAGCATTAAATGAACATTGCTCTGAAATGTATTTGATCTAGAAGCTGTTACACGCTGAATATTTAATCGTGTATTAATTTGACGTAAAGTACTTCACTTGATTTTTAATTTTCAGAGAAATCCCACAGTTTTCAGTCGAGTTGAATCTGAAGAATATCACTCACTTTATGAGGTATTTATGCAGAACACTGGCTCAGAGAAAGAGTGATCCACACATATATATTTACATTATGAACGCATATAATATCACCTTCTCTTTGATCTTTCTGCTGCAGTAAATTCTCCTCGAGTCGTTTTTCACCAGTTCACAGGCTTCATCCACTTTCATCACCACAAAGACCTGAGGTGTGTCCACTACACAATCACACAGGAGATTACACACATGTAACAAAGCTCAGCAATAAATCATTAATAAATGAGGGGATTCTATATAAATAACACTTTAAATTTCACTTTAAAACTTTACAAATGTTACCTTTTTTCAGGAAAAACAGTTGAAACCTGGACTCGTTTCACCACGGCACTTTCAGTCTTTCAGCGTCTGAGATGAATCTGGGCTCAGAACCTGGTGCTGTTTATGAACAGAAATGTTATATGGCTCTCTCCTTTCAGAAATGTTTCAGGGTGCGTTTCTTGATGCAGTGGCTGACTGTGTTCAGTTTCATCTCTGTTTCTGACTCAGAAACATGTGCCCCCTGATTCTCCCTCTGTTCCGGGGGCAGGTGGGGGGCATAAGGCACAGTTGGAGAAGCACTGGTTTAAAGCACCCACACATGAGCCTAAGGTCACCATGTCCAGTGCCGAGCAGAGTGTAAAATCTCCCAGCACTGGGCGGTGAATCAGTGGAACTGTGCTCTCTGGAGTGATGAAGCTCCGTCTGATGATACCTCTGTGATGAGCTGGAGATTCATCTCAGCACCGACCCTCACTAACGTCGCTGAATACAATCAAACCCTCAGAGCAATGTTGCAGCACAGAGTTTAAAGCCTTCCTAGAACATAGAAGACTGTTACTGCAGCAAAGTATCAACAAACCCACTGTTAATGCCCTTCATTTCAGAAAAGCACTGGAGGAGCAGGTGTCATATTTGGCCTGGAATGATGGCATTGACTCAGGGTGAGGCTGGATACTTCACCTCAGCCACAGCTCCACTGTGTATGAGCCACATGTCAACATTTGGTCCACGCCTGACTCACACAACACACACCATAGCCCAAGTCAAGCCCAGCTCCTGAGAGTCGGCCCACGCCTGGCCACACAACACGAGCTGTAACTCAGGCCAGGCCTGGGTCGTGACGTTTGGCCCAGGTCCAGCTCACACCACACTTGTGCCAGTGCCGTTACTGAACCGTAAATGAATCCCAAAACTGACACAGATTCGGCCCAAATGTGTCTGCTGTCTGGGTCTGTGCTAGGTGTGGAGTTTTATTTAGACTCCGCAGTGAGTTTGTGTCAGAAAGGACAGGCTGTGTGTGTAACTGAGTGAGAGTTTAAGTCTTGTGCTGATGTGTGGACACCTGGGTTTCAGCTTCATGAAGGATACAAGAGGTTTTAAACTGAGAAAAGCAGAACACTCAGTTACACTACATTACAATATGTGTTTGGACACTGACCCACAGATTAGATATAGAAGAGTCTCTGAGTCTCTCTCTCTCTCTCTCTCTCTCTCTCTCTCTCTCATTCACAGTGTAAATCCAGAACTGTGTAACAGGATTATGTTACAGTCCAATGCATTCATATATTGTGTGTTGATCATTTCTTTATTAAACAGAAAGTGAACACATCCTCCACAGAGAACACACTTCTGTGAACTTTACTGAGCCCCCACTGTTTATTTACTGGATTTAACACAATGGGTTAAAAATATAAAATATAAATTGTGGCCACATTATGCCTTTTTCCAGTCTGTTAAACTTTCCCATAGAGAATGTTATGATAAGCACTGGGTGATGATCAGGAGGTTTCTATCCACAGGTGAAAAACAAGAATGAGGAAACAAACTGAACCAAAAGTGACTCTGAGCTGAAGAAGATTTCAGAGGAAGACGGTCTGGATTTCACTCGGTAGGTGTTTAATCGTTAACATTATTTTTCAGTGTCTCATTGTTTACAGCTGTGTGTTTATATCTACCATTCCTTCTCTTAGTTATGTTTTTCAGACCTAAGTTATATTTAAGGTGTTGTTCAAAAAGACGTAATTTTGACGTCTGTGAATAAACTGAACACGGCCAAGTGTCTGTGACAATAAACAGGTTCATCCGGTTTACTGCAGAGGAATGTAGAGTTTATTCACCTGGGATTTTAAAATGTTAACTGCTGTTGAACAAAGTCAAATAATAAATGGAGTCCAGACAACAACAATAGAATTAAATAGAAACAACAACGACTACAAACATTTATTTGTGTTTTATAGAAACTAACATTATTATTAACACAGAGACAAACAGTTAAATAAAAAGGGAATTTTGTCTCCTTTTACAATAAGTTCTTTAAAAATGGAGTAAACCTGCAGTAAAACTACATAGTTGTTACAAGCTTGATATTCCTACTGTGGTAGTGCAGTATATAGATGTTCATATTAACTTTAACAGACATGAGCTCTTAAAGGAGCAATGTAGGATATTAACTGTATTTAGTCATTAAATGTCCAGGGTGTGATCATAGATTAAGGAAACAGTCAAAGCTCAAACACCGCTGCCTCTCACAGCACTGCAGTATATTCTCTTTGAGAAGTGCCCAGTCCGGAGCAGAGCTCCTATGATCCCGCCCCCTGTCATTTTACAGTCCACCGTGTGGTCAGGTCTACAAACAGAGTCTCACAGCCATGAAAGAGAACAGAGTTAATGTTAGATTTTACTGGACCCAAAAAAAAAAAATATAGAAGTACAGACGCCTCTGTATAGATTAGAAAGAGTAAAGACCGTAGTTTTTGTGTTTTATTTAAAGAAAGTGAGGTAAGGCGATGTTTGAAAGGTTTAAAAACAGGACGGTGTGTGTTTTGTGTTTTATACGAAGGAGGTGAATAACAACAGGATTAAAAAGTGTAATAACATTGTTTTATTTTAAAGAAATTGATGCAGATTAATGTGTGTTTCTTCATGGTATGTGTGTGTTTTAAACAAATTGAGTAAAAATTATGTTTGAAAAGCCTCGCATTTTCACCTATTTAAGGTGGAATGGAGAAATCAAGCTTGGTAGTACACAACAAATATAAACGTTTTTAATTTCACACAAACTGATAATACATTCATTCATTCATTCACTGTAACCACTTTTCTGATTCAGGGTCAGGGTGGGTCCGGAGCTTACCCGCAATAATTGGGCGCAAGGCAGGAACACACCCTGGAGGGGGCGCCAGTCCTTCACAGGGCGACAAACACTCACACACACACACACCTATGGACACTTTTGAGTTGCCAATCCACCTACCAACGTTTACCAGTGGATCCACTACCTGCTGCGCCACCTTGCCGCCCTAATACATGTGAATCCACATTTATTTTTGACAGTAATCTTACTCCACAGTTTGTGAGCGAGTGGAGGGGGGAGCCCGGTATATCCGCTGAATATCTCAAATCAACGTAACTTTACGGACCTCCTACACTCTGTTCTGTGACGACAGCTGTAACACAATAATTTCCGAGCCCGTAACGGTTCTCTCTCTCTCTCTCTCTCTCTCTGAGTGTACCGTCTCAGAGGAACTTCAGAGCATCTATAAAAGTCTCTTGTTGCTCTTTTCCTTTCAAGTTTTTTTTTGCCCTGAATCACATATTTAACTGAAATCGTGTGGTTATATTGTGAGAAAAACATTTAGATAGTGACTTTGGATCACTCCTATCACTTACTATCACTCTCAGGGTGCTGTGCGGGTGTCATCAGCTGTGCACGCATCCAACAAGCAGCAGAGAGGTAAAGAGTCTGACACCCCTGTCCCAGTACAGTACTCGCACTTCCCAGTAAACACAGGTCAGTTGAAAACGCATTGAGATGATGTCCGTCGATGTTCGAAATATGTTTGAATTTGGACCAAGGTCATATTAAAGTCAGATTTATTTTAAAACCACATTTTAGTTATAATCTGTGCTGTGTGTTTAATGTTTCACACAAGAATTAAGTCTGTTTTCACAAGAACACATTTAAATATATATATATATATATATATAGCAGGTAGTGTCGCAGTCACACAGCTCCAGGGACTTGGAGGTTGTGGGTTCGATTCCCACTCCGGGTGACTGTCTGTGAGGACTTGGTGTGTTCTCCCCGTGTCCGCGTGGGTTTCCTCCGGGTGCTCCGTTTTCTTCCCACAGTCCAAAAACAGTAGGTGGACTGGGGACTCAAAAGTATCCGTAGGTGAGAGTGTATGAGTGAATGTGTGTGTATCTGTGTTGCCCTGTGAAGGACTGGCGCCCCCTCCAGGGTGTATTCCCGCCTTGCACCCAATGATTCCAGGTAGGCTCTGGACCCACCGTGACCCTGAACTGGATAATCGGTTACAGATAATGAATGATATATAAAACCACCTGCAGGTCCTGCTTCCTCCCCAAACATGCACTGCTTCCTTTTCTGTTCAGGAGTGGCATAGCTGTCATGGAGCTGTCAGGCACCAGTTAATCATGCAATTATTTATAATTTCTTATCACTTGTAATTGAATATGTGTGGACCATCTCTCTGTCTGATTGTCTTTCTCTCTCTCTCTGTATGTCTTCCTCTCTGCTCTCTCTCTCTCACTGCTGGATTTGCTTGGTTTTATTGAACTGTCTTAGGGCTGGACAATATTTAAATATCAATATATATCACAACGATAAATGTTTCAATAACACATTTTCCATATTCCTGTATACATTATTTACAGCACGTGTTACTGACTGACGTTCATTACAGGGCACTGCCCTCAATTTTAAAGTTAGTTTATAAATATTAATATTGATGAAGCCAAGAGGGTGTTGTTTGATGGTAATGTCATGTTTCTTTCCGTTCTTGGCAGTTTTTCTTTGACTTTTTTTATTGTTCATATCGATATGAGAATTATCGTATTGACCTAAATTTAGAAATATATTGTGATATAAATTTTGATCCGTATCGTCCAGCCTTTAATGAGAATATTTTTTCACAGGAAGCAGAGAAGAATGTCCAGTGTCCAGCTTTATCTCTAAAGTATAGAAACTTCATGATGGAGCCTCATAACTTCAGCAGCGGAAAAAGAACTTCAGACTCAAAGTGTGTTACTTTCTATTACTGATTTTATACATCATTAATTTTTCCAGTTTTATTGACTCCTGCTACTCACTTGTCAGTGATGTTGATTCCCAGAGGTCCCAGTCGTACGATGCAGCATTTAATTATGGAATATTCGAGGGATAAATCAGAATGTTAAGTTTAAATTAGTAGCACACATTGTCTTAAGCAGATGTAGACGTAAGTATTTTTATTCAGTAAGATTACTTGTTCTGCTGCACTGTGGCTTAATCTGCTCCTTCTTTTACTGAAGATATCACCAGCTTTTGAAAACACACTTTCAACCTAATGCAAAAAAAAAAAAAAAAAAACATTGTTTCACGAGAAATGCTTTGACAGTGTGTGGAATGTCCCATCCCTAGTAACAAAGAGCCTTTAGGATTTTCTTGAGTTTGATAATAATAATAATAATAATAATAATAATACATTTTATTTCACCTGTCACTCAAGGACACCTCACAGAAAAAAAATAGAAAATAGAATAAATAATAAAGGAACAAAAGAGTAAGCAACATTAAAACAAGTTAGAATAAGACAACACAACTGAGTCAGTCTTAAACAGGTGGGTTTTGAGTGTGGACTTGAATTGTAAAAGTGAGTTTAAATTCCTTATGTCCGGTGGTAAAGAATTCCAAATCTGGGGAGCAGATCGGCTGAAGGCTCTACTCCCCATGGTAGTGAGACAGGCGGAAGGGACAGACAGATGAATGGAGAGAGATCTGAGGGTGCGAGGGGGAGTAGCAACATGGAGAAGATTGGAAAGATATGGAGGAGAAAAATTGTGGATGGCCTTGAATGTGAGCAGAAGGATTTTGTAATCGATGCAGAACTTGACAAGGACCCAGTGGAGCTGTTGCAAGACAGGAGTGATGTGGTGAATGGAGGGGGTTCTAGTGATAATTATTCATTATATAAGGCTACAAAAATTAATTGACAAAATTGATAAAAATCAGTGATAAAAATAATTGGCAGCAGATTTCATTTTCAATTAATAATAATAATTTTTTAGTAACACAGATATATTTCTCCTTTTAATCACTGTGGCTGTTCTTTTGCGTGGTGTGTTTGTGGAGTGTGATGTGTTTTGTGTGTGCGTTTGTGGGGTATGATGTTTTTGTGAGATGTGTTGTTGGAACGTACAGTGTTTGTGCTGTGTGTTTTTGGAGTTTTTAGTGTTTGTGCGGTGTGTATGTGAAGTGTGCAGTGCTTCTGTGGTGTGTTTTTGGAGTGTGCTGTTTTTGTGTGGTGTTTTAATGGAGTGTGATGTGTTTGTGAGGTGTGTTATTGAAGTGTGCGTTGTTTGTGTGGTGTCTTTGTGGAGTGTGCAGTGTTTGTGTGGTGTGATAGTGGAGTGTGCAGTGTCTGTGTGGTGTGTCTGTGGAGTGTGCGGTGTGTTTGTGGAGGGTGCAGTGTGTTTGTGGAGTGTGCGGTGTTTGTGCGTTTTGTTTGTGGAGTGTGCAGTGTTTGTGTAGTGTGTTTGTGGAGTGTGTGGTGTGTTAGTGAAGTGTGCAGTGTCTGTGCAGTGTGTTTGTGGAGTGTGTGGTGTGTTAGTGAAGTGTGCAGTGTCTGTGCATTGTGTTTGTGGAGTGTGTGGTGTGTTAGTGGAGTGTGCAGTGTCTGTGCGGTGTGTTTGTGGAGTGTGTGGTGTGTTAGTGAAGTGTGCAGTGTCTGTGCAGTGTGTTAGTGAAGTGTGCAATGTCTGTGCAGTGTGTTTGTGGAGTGTGTGGTGTGTTAGTGGAGTGTGCAGTGTCTGTGCAGTGTGTTTGTGGAGTGTGTGGTGTGTTAGTGGAGTGTGCAGTGTCTGTGTGGTGTGTTTGTGGAGTGTAAAGTGCCTAGTGTAGCTTTAACTCTTCCTTATGTCTCCACTTCACATTTCCAGAGAGCAGACGTTGAGAGCAGAATCTCCAGAGCCCAGCTGTGTGTCTCTGAAGAGCAACAACTCAATGACTCAGCCTCCATATTTCAGCAATGAAAGAATCAGTTCTGATCAGAGGTGAGACCTGAACCACACTCTAGTGAGTTTTAGCATGAGTCGCCTCAACAAGCAGCCTGTTAATTTTTTCTTGAATTTTCTTGTGTGTGTGTGTGTGTGTGTGTGTGTGTGTGTGTGTTTGTGTGGTGTTTGTGGAGTGTGCAGTGTTCGTGTGGCATGTTTATAGAGTGTGTTTTTGTGTGGTGTGTTAGTTGAGTGTGCATTGTTTGTGTGGTATGTTGGTGGAGAGTGCATTTTTATGTGGCGTGTTGTTAGTGTGCGGTGTTTGTGTTCATACGGGGAACCCATCCTCCTTGGGTCGACATGGGAGACACCACAGAGAACAGAAAAAGTAAAAGTGAAGTGATGACAGATGAAGGGGGTTATAGTAATGTGAATGTAGAATATTAGTGATATGAGTCTGAGGAAGGAGGAGGTGATCAGTAATTTGAGAGTTAAAAGTAGGTGCAGAGTTAATTTGAGATAAAACAGCATGGCCAAACATGATAGGGTAGATGAGACAAGGCCAGGATCCTGTACAGGATACACAGGGGCTGGATCAGGGCAACACCTGGAGAGCTGCAGGACATCTCAGAGCATGAGAGAGACAGGAGAAAGAAAACCAGACAAAGTGAACAAATAAAAATACAGAGGTATTTAGAGTCATGGTAAAGAACGGGCAAAATTGTCTTGCGAAAAAAGCTTCCACGGGTCAGGCAAGAGAACCCAGCGACAGACAGTGTGTTGGCGATTACTAGAAAGCTAACTAAAAAAGCTGTAGCTATGGTAATATAACAGGGTTAATACAGAGCAGTGATAATATGAAAACCAGCTCTAATACAAATAGAGAAGGAGTAACCTGAGAGTGAGTGATTAGCCAAAAGCTTGATTGAAATGGTAGGTTTTTAATCTAGATTTAAGGATTGAGAGTGTGTCTGAGCCCCGAACAGTAACCGGAGGCTATTCCAGAGTTGAGGAGATTTGTGAGAAAAGGCTCTTCCTCCTGCAGTGTTTTTCTTAATGCGAGGAACTAAGAGTAGATGGGCATCCTGTGAACGAAGTGTACGTGATGGGCAATAAGGTATGAGAAGTTCAGTAAGATACTGTGGGCCTAAATTATTTAGAGGTTTATAAGCTAAGAGGAGTATTTTATAGTCAATGTGAAATTTTACGGGTAGCCAGTGTAGGGACGAGAGAACTGGGTTGATATGGTCTAGTGCTGTAGTGAGCACCCTGGCTGCTGCATTTTGAACTAACTGAAGCTTGTGTAGCGCTTTGCACGAGCCCCTGCCAGGAGCGCATTGCAGTAGTCTAGACATGAAGTTATAAAAGCATGCACTAGTTTCTCTGCATCTTTTAAGGATAAAATATGCCAAAATTTGGCAATAATGCATAGGTGGAAGAAGGCGGTTTTGACTGTATTGGATATCTGGGTATCAAATGTGAGAGTCGAATCAAAGGCTAATCAAAGTTTTTAATGATGGTACTGTGTTTTAATGTTGAATTATGAAGATTAATAGCAGCATTTCTGAGTGAATGTTTCTGAGTAGCCCCCTCCAGGGTATATTCCCACCTTGAGCCCAATGATTCCAGGTAGGCTCTGGACGCACCACGACCCTGAACTGTATAAGCAGTTACAGATAATGAATGAATGAATGAATGTTTCTGAGTATCTGTACCTAGTAACAAGACCTCGGTTTTATCAGAATTTAACATGAGAAAATTTTGCATCATCCAGTCTTTAATTTCAGTCAGACATTCTGTTATTTTACGTAGACAAGCAACATCATTAGGTTTGGCTGATATATACAGTTGTGTGTCATCAGTGTAACAGTGGAACTGAATATCATGCTTACGGATTAGTCTACCCAGTGGCAGCATGTAGAGTGTGAATAATATCTTCCTCTAAAATAAATGGTATTGACAGGGAGTAGTTCCCACTTTGTTGCAGTATCTGCTTATATTCTTTTGAGGAAGACTTTGCTTTTGACTTTGGAACAATGCTGCCATGTGACTTTGACTGCACTCAAGAACAAATCTGTGATGTATGAACCTAGAGATGTCCTATTTACACTTACCCACCTGAGGGCAGACTGCCACTAGGGTATCTAGGGATTCTGAATGTAACCAGAGTGGCAGTAGTTCAAATAAATACGTGAGTGAACCAGCAAGAAGTTGTCCTCCTCGCTTTGTGTGTCGAGTAATAATGTTTACTTAGTTACACTATAAGTGAGCAACATAACATAAATTGGCGATGAAGTCATGTTTTTCAGAATATTTTGGATCGATTGGCTGTGAAAGTTAAACCAGCTTTTTGCAAGTTTTGGACCAAAATATACACCCGCGTGGCTAGCTAATGTGCTGATCAACTATGAGCCAACTATCAACGGATACTAGGACATTGAGTGCTTTGAGTTCATCTACAGTGCAAGTAATCCCAGAAAGACGTATGATGGCTGGAATATATGGACATATAGACGTTTTCGATGAGTCTGGTGAGCAGTGGGCAATGTATATTGAACATGTTGAGCATTATCTGGTGGCTAATGACATTCATGAGGCTAAGAAAGTTTCAGTACTGTTCAGTGTGATGGGACCTAAAACATATGGACTGCTTCGTAGCTTAGTAGCTCCCGTGGCATCTGGCACAAAGACTTACAAACAGGTTGTGACTGTGCTTAAAGATCATTTCACACCAAAACCACTTGTTATAGCCAAAAGGTTCAGGTTCCACAAGCGAAATCAGGGGGAAGGAGAAACGGTAGCACAGTATGTAGTAGTGCTCAAGAAGCTATCGGAACACTGTGAGTTCGGGGCTTACCTAGAAGACGCTCTGAGGGACAAATTTGTTTCCAGATTGAAATGCGAAGCTGTGCAGAAACTGTGCGTCTTCTGATGGAGGAAAACCTCATGTTCAAGAAAGCGGTGGAACACACAGCAGAGTGTCAGCAGATAAAGCAGCATGTGAAGTACAGCAGTTAAGTAAATAATATATGAAAATAAATGCAGTGTTTTTGCAAGGTGAAAAATGCCGCCGCTGTGGGAAGGGAAATCACAGTGATGATGACTGCTGGTACAAGACCACGAATGTCACAAGTGCGGGAGGAAAGGCCATACGAAACGAATGTGTAGGGGTAGATCAAAGGGCAGTCACAAAAGAGAACATAAACACAAAGTTAGAAAGCCTGAACAGAAAAGCCATGCTCACAAACACAGCATGAAAGATAGAAAGAAAAAGATCCATCACGTGGAGGCAAATGAAAGGGAAGGAACGAAAGCAGATAGTGACAGTGACTTGGGACTGTATGCAGTGTCTCAAAAAGGGAAGTATTCATGCATATCAGTAGTGTCAATGGAAAGAAAATGGAGATGGAATTGGATGCGGTGAAGGCGGATGCTCCACCATTGTTTGGCAGGGAGTGGCTGAGAGCCATTCAACTGAATTGGAGAGACTTAAAGGTACATGCAATTGAACATAGATAGACAGACAGCTTAGAGACAGTGTTAAAGAGACACTCCGCTGTTTTCTCCGATGAGTTAGGCACCATGACTGGAGTGAAAGCCAGGCTCACTCTAAGACCAAACAGTGTACCCAAATTCTGTCCCCCACGCAATGTGCCATATGCTCTTTGGCCGCGAGTGGAAGCTGAACTGACACGCCTCACTGACCTTGGTGTCATCTCACCGGTAGCGCATAGTGACTGGGCTACGCCAGTGGTGCCCGTGAACAAGAAGGACGGCACCGTAAGACTCTGCGAGGACTTCAAAGTCACACTCAACCCAGCGCTCTGCATCGACAAATACCCAATTCTTCGTATTGAGGACTTGTTCGCTTCTCTCGCTGGAGGTCAACGCTTCAGTAAGCTGGATCTATCCAATGCATATCTACAGATGGAAGTAGAAGAGAGCTCCAAGAAGTTGCTGACCATCTCAACACAGAAAGGACTCTTCTGCTTCAATCGCTTGCCGTTTGGTGTAGCATCATCGGCCGCCTTATTCCAAAAGGCAATAGACCAGGTGCTCCTCGGACTGACATACACTCACTGCTACCTGGACGACATACTTGTCAGTGGTCCTGACGAGCAGACACACCTGAAAACCCTGGATGCAATGCTCAGCAGGCTAGTGGAATACGGCCTGCACATCAAGAAAGAGAAATGTCTCTTCTTCCAGGAGTCTGTGGAATACCTGGGCTACGTAATCGACACTGCTGAGCTCCACAAGTCACTGGAAAAGGTATGCGTCATCGTGGAAGCACCAGCACCAGGCGATGTAAGTCAACCTCGATCTTTCCTAGGAATGCTTAACTATTATGGACTCTTCATCCCTGATCAGGCCACTGTGCTAAAGCCGTTGAATGAATTGCTGAACAAATAAAAGAAATGGTAGTGGACGTCAGCCTGCGCATCAGCGTTCCAGAATGCGAAAGCACTCCTGATTTCACCGGAGGTGCTCACACACTACAACCCCGAGTTGCCTCTTCACCTCACTTGCGACGCTTCACCCTATGGGGTTGGAGCTGTTCTCTTTCATGTCATGCCCGATGGCGATGAAAAACTCATCGCCTCTGCATCCAGCACTCTCAGCAAAGCAGAACAAAACTACGCTCAGATTGAGAGGCGAGCGTTAGCGATAGTCTTAGGAGTACGCAAGTTTCACCAGTACCTGTATCGCAATACATTCGCTCTACTCACTGACCATCGCCCGCTTACAACCATCTTCAGTCCAGTGAAAAGCACACCATCCATGGCAGCCACTCGCATGCAACGCTGGGCACTCCTGCTCTCTGCTCACAATTACACCATTGAGTACAGAAAAGGGGCCTTACATGCCAACGCTGATGGACTGTCGAGGTTACCGCTCCCTCATGACCCCAGGGAGACACAAGGTGCAGTTGGACACATTGCCAGTCGGCCACGCCGAGATCAAGAGCCACACCATGTATGACTCCACCCTGTCCCGTGTCATGGAAATGGTCACAACTGTTTTCCAGCTGCAAAGGATGCAGGGGACGAGCTATCTCCCTATCTCCCTATCATGATCTCACTGTGCAGCATGGATGCCTCATGTGGGGTTTGAGAGTGATTGTGCCACCCAAACTGACAGAGCTACACTCAGCACACCAGGTGTAGTAAGGATGAAGAGCTGTGGCACTGTGGCACAGCAGGTAGTGTTGTAGGCACACAGCTCCAGGGACCTGGAGGTTTTGGATTGAAGTCCCGCTCTGGGTGACTGTCTGTGAGGAGATTGGTGTGCTCTCCCTGTGTCTGTGTGGGTTTCCTCTGGGTGCTCCGGTTTCCTCCCACGCTCCAAAAACATGCATTCGTAGGTGGATTGGCGACTCAAAAGTGTCCGTAGGTGTGAGAGAATGTGTGAGTGTGTGTCACCCTGTGATGGACTGGCACCCCCTCCAGGGTGTGACCCTGCCTTGCGCCCAGTGATTCCGGGTAGGCTCTGGACCCACCACGACCCTGAGATGGATAAGTGCTTAGAGATAATTAATGAATAATATCTTATATTATATCTAAAATGTGCATGAACTAATGCACTCATTTCCAAATGACAGGGTAATCCTGCATGTTCCCTACAGATATCCGTTATAAATCAGGGCACTATCTGTTAAATATTCCTGAAAAACAAAACTTGGCACAAAATTGCACATAAAATTCTGAGCTAAGACTTTTGGTTTATTCATAAAAAGACTGAAATTGTAGGTGGTTGCTTCTATTATACCTTTTTTTATTCACCTGCTTATAATGGAAAGTTTTAAAGTAGCAAATCTTAAACAGTCTGTAAAGTCATTGTTTCCTTTGTCTATCATGTATGTATAAGCACATGGCTCTTTGTTTTGTTCCCGTCTTCCTTGTCTTCGCATTTGCTCCTCCCTCTTCTGTCTCCTTTGTATTGCTGCCCGCTCATTATCTGTCCCAGGTGTTTCTTGTTTGTGTAGTCTTTTTATAGTCCATGTCAGTGTTACCTGTTTGTGGGTCATTGTGGTTGTATGTATGTTTGTGGTTCTTGCTTAAGAGTCTTGCTATGTTCTGGTTTGATGTTTATAGTCTTTGTGTTTAGCCTCTGTGTTTTGTTTATCCTCTGTGTTTAGTGTTTAGCCATCTCGTTTAGCCTCTATGTTTAGCCCTTGTGTTTAGCATCTAGCCTCTGTGTTTAGAGTTTAGCCTCTGTGTTTTGCCCCCCCCCCCTTGTTACTCTCCCCTCCCTTTATTTATTGTTTATTTATGTTGTATAGTAAATTGTCTTGCATATTTTTTGCATATTAAAGTCATTTTGCTTTTTGTATGTTATTGCAGATGTCACATTTGAATTTTTTTTTATGTTTGCAAAACACAATCAAGTTGTTCAGTGAACACATTTGAAAATTTTCTTTGTACCTTTTGTCAGTAAAGAAAAGGTTTATGAGAATTAGCAAAAAAAAAGAACAGAGAAAAGTCTGTTTTTCACTGCATTTTAAAAATTGTCCCAAAAGTTTGGAGAATGGGGTAAAAATATAGAATATCATAAAACCATAGTGATGTCATTAATCAGCCACATGGTCCAGCACTATCTCCAGTTATTTGCCTATATATAAATAAATGGCAAGAACCATTGTTTAAATAAGTTATTTTTCTTTTTCTTGATTTCACATGAATTTTCACATGACACACACTTCTAGAATACATTATTTTTCTTATATATTCTCTTCACCTTTCAGAGAGCAGACATTCAGGGCAGAACCTCCAGAGCCCAGCTGTGTGTCTCTGAAGAGCAACAACTCCATGCATCACGATGTTACTTTCAGTAAGGGAAGAATCGGTACAGACCAGAGGTGAGACACTGACACAGCATCATGCAACATGGAGGTGATTTACAGCAGGAAGTTCCTCAGGATGTGTCCTTTTGCTTTAACAGCTTTACAGCATTCTACATTAAACAGGGATCTAATATATGACCGGGAGGCTGTAGACTCCTTTCTCTGAAATAAATGGTATTAAAAGGGAGTAGTTGACTTTGCTTTTGACTTTGGAACAACACTGCCATTTGACTTTGACTGCTCTCAAGAACAAATCCATTAGTAATGTGAGGTACTGATGATGAATGATCAGTTCTGGATCACAGACACCATTCTGACTCACTCCTGAGGTGTTGAATGGTGCTCCATTAGTCCAGAGAATGCAGTTCAGTGCTTGGTATTGGGCATGATGACCTTCTGTTCATGTCTCATTGTGCGAATGCATTCACTCTTATTGACTAGTGCTTTTGGATTTTACACAAACTGTGTTTGTTTGGAAGTATCTGTGAGTAACATGTGCACCTTAAAGTATCTGAATTTGTTCATTAGCTGATGATGTTTCTAAGGCTTACATTCAATTCTTTTGTGTGTCTCCAGATCACATTTTACTATGTATTACACAATGTAGTGGGGTCTAGTAGAATTACTTTTTTAAATCTTTCAAGTGCACTATTTAGGGGGTAGGTCATGTTTCTTTACTTTTTTGGTTCAACATAAACAATATCTGTCCAGTTACTGACCAATCACAGTCATTGTGGTCTGCATCAATGTGACACACAGTCACATTTCTGGAGAGGTGCACATCATGCTATGGCATAGGTTCGAGCACATCATGCTATGGCATAAAATCAACTGAATGCTCCCAAGAACGTTCCTGAATAAATATGTTTTAAATGTGACAGAGTAAATGCTAAATATTTTACAGTTTAGAGACTATATCTTGTTCTGAAAGGCACTTTCATTAACTTAGACATTTATTTAATAATAGACAGCATGATCCCAAGATGATTATCTAAACTGATCTGAGTGGAGACAACCAACATTGACAGGAAAAAGAATGACTGCGTGTATTGAATAGAAATGAGATACTGTTTATGTCTGTGATACTGATGCATTACTGGGTTCTCTAGGAGGGATGTGCTACTGCAGGATGGTTCCAGGTGTGGAGTGTGTGAGCAGATTCAGACAGATCCAGTCTCTGTCACCTGTGGACACACTTTTTGTAGGCAGTGCATCAGGAGCCTTAGGGACCAGTCTGTCCACTCAGGAGACTTGACCTGTCCCTGCTGCAAAAGGAGGTTTAAAACAGGCTCTGTTCAGTTTCCACACATGGAGGAGTCCATGAATGAATACAAACCAGTGGATGACGTCCTGCTCAGTGTCTCAGAGAGAAACAAAATCTGCCTGAAGAACAAGTACGAAAGCTTATTTGAGGGATTCAAAACACAAGAGAATAAAATCCTCCTGAACAGGGTTTACACTCAGCTCTACATCATCGAGGGAGAGATGGAAGGAGTGAATGAAGAACATGAAGTTTTACAGATTGAAAAAACTAGGAAACATCAAGATGACATAAGATCAATTAGTTGCAATGACATTTTTGTGCTTGATGGAAATGAAAGAGACAAAAAAGCCAAAAACCTCAGAAGCGTTCTGACTAAAGGCATTGCTGGCATTGGAAAAACGGTCTCTGTGCAGAAGTTCATTCTGGACTGGGCTGAAGGAAAAGCCAATCAGGATATAGAGTTCATGTTTGTGCTTCCATTCCGAGAGTTGAACCTGATTAAAGACAAACAGTACAGTCTTCGTGGACTTCTGTGCGACCTCCATCCTGAGCTAAGAGGTCTGGACACAAAGGAATATGACGTGTGTAAAACTGTGTTCATATTTGACGGCCTCGATGAAAGCAGAATTCCACTGAAGTTCTCAGAGTGTGAGAAAATGTCAGACGTGACCAAGGTGTCTTCAGTGTATGTGTTGATGACAAACCTCATCAAAGGAGACCTGCTTCCCTCTGCTCACATCTGGATTACCTCCAGACCAGCAGCAGCCAATCAGATCCCCTCTCAGTACATCAGCCGTGTGACAGAAATTCAGGGATTCAATGATCCACAGAAGGAGGAGTACTTCAGGAAGAGGATTAGTGACCAACACCAAGCCGACAGTGTCATCTCCCACATTAAGACAACGAGGAGTCTCCACATCATGTGCCACATTCCAGTCTTCTGCTGGATCTCAGCAACTGTGCTTCAGCGAATCATGAAACAAGGGACCACAGAAATCCCTAAAACTCTGACTGCAATGTACTCACACTTCCTGTGCACTCAGACAATCATGAGGAAGGAGAAATATGAGGAGGAAGATGAGAGAGGAACTCTACAGGAACTCCTGAGATACAACAGGAAGATGTTTCTGAAACTGTCTAAACTGGCTTTCAAACAGCTGATGAAGGGCAATGTGATGTTCTATGAAGACGACGTGAGAGAGTGTGGGATTGATGTCACTGAGGCCTCAGTGTACTCTGGGATTTGCACTGAGATCTTTAGGGAGGAGTCTGTGCTTTACCAGAGGAAGGTTTACTGCTTTGTGCATCTGACCTTTCAGGAGTTCCTGGCTGCTTTCCATATGTTTAGATTTGTGAACAAGAGCAATGAAGAACTGAATGTGTTGAGTTCTCTAAACAGAGAGTGGTCTGACAGTGTTTCACTGGACAAGCTGCTGAAGGGAGCTGTGTGTACTGCTTTAAAGAGTAAGACTGGACACCTGGATGTGTTTCTCCGTTTTCTGTTGGGCATCTCACTGGAGTCCAATCAACAACTCCTGCAGGACCTACTGACACACACAGTGAGCAGCTCTGAGAGCATCAAGAAAACAGTTCAGTACATCAATTACATTATAGAAACAGAGGATCTTCCTTCTGACAGATCTATCAACCTGTTCCTCTGTCTCACTGAAATGAATGACTCCTCTTTATCCAGTAAAATCCAGGAGTATCTCAAATCAGAGAAACACTCAGATAAGAGACTGTCTGCTGGAGAGTGTTTAGCATTAGCCTACATGCTCGTGAACTCAGACGAGGTGCTGGATGAACTGGACTTGAGGAACTACAACACCACTGAGACGGGTTATTGGAGACTGATCCCAGCTGTGAGCAACTGCAGAAAGGCCGTGTGAGTATTGTTTCTCAGTGAGTTTATTTTAATATTTCAGCATTGATGCTGAATGAGACACATTTCCAGATTGGTTTCGGGGCAGTGTCTAAGAAATAGTTGAACAGAATTAGGATGTTAGCATTAGGGATGTTCAGTGTAGGTGTAATATGATAAATCTAAAAAACTGAGCACTGTGTTTACTTCTCCTTACAGGTTGACTCACTTTAATACGTCCTTGAATTCCTATGAAAGTCTCTGCTCTGTTCTGAAATCACCAAACTCACCCCTCAAAGAGCTGGACCTCAGTCACACTCATCTGCAGGATTCAGGAGTGAAGCTGATCTCTGAGGCACTAAAGAGTTCAAACTGTAAACTGGAGACTCTTAGGTGAGATTTCTGAAATTTTATTCTTGAAAAAGTTAATACAGTTCTCTTTGACCTCTGCAGATATGAGCTAAAGCTGTTTGCAGTTCAGCAGCCAAACCTGAGATCTTTACCTTTTATGGGGACGGAGGAGAGTGGGCATGTTGTCCACACAACTTACAAAGCATTAGCCTGGCAACTCTGTTATGTGTATATGTTTTTGTGTTGTTCATGTCCTGTGTTGTATTCTGTACAATCCAAATGTTCAGTGATTCTGTTGCTTTTGTTTGCAATTTAAATTATATTAGTGATAACATCCTGTTTTCCACAAGAAAACATTTTTCACAGAGACAGAGAGCCATGCCTGCAGAGCAGAAATCAATGTAACAGCATTTTACCAGTGATAATAATGATACTTAATATGCTGCATTTGAGAAAATCTATGATGATGATAAACATGTTAAACATGAGAAAACAGTGTGATACGTTACATTTCTCCAGACAGGTCTAACACAGTCTGTGCTCCATTTGTATTTCTCTAAATAGCTTCTGTGTAACAGCACAACACTGTGGTTCACCTCTGAAAGGTATATAATGTGCAGACTTTGTTAGTAATGATATTAAATGCTGTTAAAACAGAGGGACTACTACGATTATGTGACAAGACACAACTAAATACTTTCTTTTTAAGAAAGGACTAGAGACTAGACCCTGGGCTAAAGGGAGACTAAGACCAGTCACTCACTCCCCTGCTCTTGTGTGTATTCTCCTGCTCCAGCCGACTGCAGTTTACTCTCACTCTGTTTTTGTTTGTGAAAGATAACATAAATGATTCATCTCACTGTGTCTGTGTGGGTTTCCTCCAGTGACTTTGGTTTCATCCCACTGTCCAAACACACATGTTGGGGTGTGTGTGTGTGTGTGTGTCTGTGTGTGTGAGTTTGTTTACTGAGGGGAGAGGAAGAGTGAAAAAAGTGTGGTAATAGAATGTATAGAGCACTACAATATTCGGAATAACATTCAGAACCAATGTTCAGACTGAGCTCATAATGTACACACTCCTGAATAATTAATATTGGAGAATTTCTGATGTATGAAAATCTCATAATTCCTGATTTCACTGGAACTAAGGGGCTGAGTCCAACTCTTGAAAACCAACCCCACACCGAAATCCACCTCCAACAAACTTTACACATAATGGTGCAGTGAGACAAGTACCGTTCCCCTAGCACCCATCAATACACAAACAATAACAAACAGAGCCATATGCTAAGAGAGCACATGGCGGGGAAAACAGACATGACAGGACGGGGGCGTGACACTACGACTAAAGTTTATGTCATTTTCAAATTGTATACTTTTCTTTCAAAACAATATGGAGCTGTTTTCTGAAATATTTCACTTGAGAATAAACAGGTTTTACAAATACAAATGTAAATGTTAGTAAAGAATTTATGTATTTCCTGAAGAATTTCTCCAGATTAAATCAGTTCAGTGGCTGAGTGTCTCTGCTCTTCACAGCAGCAGGTGTCCATAGTTTTTTACAGTACAGTAAGTTGGAATACTTTTTTAGCTTATTTTTTTTTCATACATTTAAACATCATCATTAAGCGTGATCATAAATGTCAGTGTCAATCCTAAATCATAAAAATCTCATAAATGTCAAATAGGTGAGTGAGTGAAGACCTGTGATGCACTGGGGCCCTGTCCAGGGAGTGTTCCTCTTGCATCCAGTGATTCTGGGGAGGATTCAGACCCATGTGACCCTGAACAGGACGAAGCACTTACAGAAAATGAATGAATGTTCAGATTGAGCTCATAGTCTGTGTCTCTTAATAACGTTTATAACACACAGACCCCAAGTTTATAACATTAGTGTTTTCCACACATCATAATTCTGTATTTACTTCTCCTTACAGATTGTCTCGCTTTAATCAGTCCTTGAATTCCTATGAAAGTCTCTGCTCTGTTCTGAAATCACCAAACTCACCCCTGAAAGAGCTGGACCTCTATCAGACTGACCTGCAGGATTCAGGAGTGAAGCTGATCTCTGAGACACTAACGAGTTCACACTGTAAACTGGAGACACTCAGGTGAGAGTTGTGTGATTGTGAGTTGAATGTCCATGTGGATAATGTGTGTGTTCTCCTGCTCCAGTTGGCTGTAGTTAATCTCACAAAGTTTAGTTTGGAGTGAAATTCCATGTGGAAATAGAATGTAAACAGCACTAAAAATATTCAGAATAACATTCAGAACAAATGTTCAGATTGAGCTCATAATGTACACACCCCTGAATAATTAATATTGGAGAAATACTGATGTATGAAAATCTCATAATTCCTGATTCACATGAGTCTGAATTTCACATTCTCTATTTTAACTCTACTTTCTCCTGTATTTACTTTACCTTGCAGACTCACAGACTGTAAATTCACCCTGAATTCCTATGAAAGTCTCTGCTCTGCTCTGAAATCACCAAACTCACCCCTGAAAAAGCTGGACCTCAGTCAGACTGACCTGCAGGATTCAGGAATGAAGCTGATCTCTGAGGCACTAAAGAGTTCACACTGTACACTGGAGACACTCAGGTCAGTTTAGTCAGTTCAGACTTGATTTTTAATGCTTCACCAACATTTAATTTATAAATCTTTAACATTTTATTTAAATGATACAATGTTGCGCTCCACACTCCTTTGTAAGATGTATCTAGGGAAATCAAGGGATAGGTTTAACATGGAATGTGTGGTGTAATGTGGAAGTGAGGGAACAACAGAATGTTCTTTTCAGCTTTTATGAAGTACAGTGAAGTTAGTGAAGTACAAGGTACAATAAAGCAGCAGTAGTAGTATGATAATGGTTTAAGAATATAACAATGCAAATGTAGTTGTAGCAGTGATATGAGAAGTAGAAGACAATGAAAAATCTCAAATGCTAAAACCAACCGACTACTACTGGGTGGACTGTGGATGGTGCCAAAGAAAAGAAATAAACAAAAGTTCCTTAATAAATAAAAATAACCTACCCCAAAAATACAACGCTGGCACTCACAACTAAGTTAGGAGCACCACAACTAAATCTCAAACTAGTGACAGCAACAACAATCTCAATTTGAGCTAGCAGCAAAGATCATCAAACAAAATAGCAGCAACATCTGTATACATAAGCTAGCAGCAACAAGCCTCAAACCATAAGTTAGCAGCATTCAAGTATCCTACGGGTAAAAAGCTCCTCCTCCCATTGTTCCACTTGGTGGGCTTTATATCCAAGAGGTCCTGCCTCTTCCAGGTGAACAGCTCGTCCTATAGGAGGATTAGGACAGCAGTCTTGGGCAACAGCTCCCCCATTGGCTGAACAGGTAATAAAAAGACAGGAAGTGAAAGAAAGTAGAGGGAGAAAACAAAACAAACAGTGCCTCTCTGGCACGTAACATACAATATGAAATATTAAGATGAAGTCAGGTGCTGGATTCCTAGATTATAATTCACCACTCACAAAAATCAGATCGTCTTCTCCTACATTATATCTGCTCTCTGAACACTCCAGGACTTCCGTAAAGTGTTTCCACTGCTGGAGTAACAGTCAACAGCAGACTCTCCCCATGATGATATTATCAGTCATACAGGCTATGCACCAGAGCAGAGGTTTATTATTATAGTGATATACAGACACTGACTCTTTGGTTTTTATCTTTTAATATATGTGTTCTACACAGAGTCTGATCAGTGTAATGTAAAAGATCAGACTGAACTCTGTTGTTCCTAAAGTTATCTTGTTATTTGAGGCATTTCTCTTTAGCTGCTCTAAGAGTTTTTTTTTTGAAGCTTCAGTTCTGTTCTGTTAAACTGTGTGTTTTAATGTTTAAATGAAGCATTTTCTCCCCCCACTGGAGGAAAAATGATTTGCAGTGGGATGTTTTAGTTTGTTTTTGTTGTTGTTTGTTTGTTTCTCCTCTAAATGAAATCAACATGTCTTTCTTAATCCTTTCAGAAATGTTCCTGTAACTATTCAGTGAGTAATGTCCTCTCTCTTTACAGACTAACTGGGTGTAAACTTGGGGAGAAGTGTTGTGAAGATTTGGGCTCAGTTTTACTGGTGAACTCCTCCCTGAAAGAACTGGACCTCAGTAACAATGACCTGCAGGATTCAGGAGTGGAGGAGCTCTCTGCTGGACTGAAGAGTTCACTCTGTAAACTGGAGACACTCAGGTCAGAGTTCTGGGATTTTATTCTTCATGTTCTACTCTGCACAAACCTGATTTTTACATAAAAAAAAAAACATTTATTTTTTTCTAAGCTCTAGTATAAAATATAAAGGAAAAGACTGTGTTACTAGATTATAATAAACACCCCACTGGGATTATTAACACAAATAGGGGTGGGGGATTTGGCCCTAATTTTGACAATAACAATATTCTTGGTGATATGAATAAAACACTGAAAATATTTAAATAAATGTTATATTAATATGAATTATATTAAATAATACATATTTAATAGAGCTGGGCGATATGGACCAAAAATAATATCTCAATATTTTTTTAGCTGAGTGGCGATATAGGATATATATCTTGATATATTTCTTCTCATGCGATAATAACAAAAAGGCACTTCTGAGTCAAAGCTACATATCCCAAATGTCACACAGGATCTTTCATTAACATTCAGCTGTAGATGTCCATGAGACATTGCTCAAAAATAAACTATTGGCATATATTAAATAATAATGGTCCTTAAATTAAATAATGTTATTTTCCTGCCTAGCCTCACTCCATATCTCTGTTCTATCTTGATATATTTTAATATACAGCCCAGATATTTAATACATATTAATGATCTTAAACGCTTTTATTTATTAAAAAGATTTATTTTACTACAAATGTAACATTACAACATTCAAAAGAAATGACAAAAAAATCTGTAAACATTTGGTTTTTGGAAATAACAGTAACTTTCCAAGATTCTGATTTTGTAATAACGTAGCAGAAAGTGTAGTGTGTGAATATAAACAGCAAACATTAGAAAATATACAAAAAGTAACATTACAGCTTTATGGTAAATAATAAAAAATAAATTAAAAACACAGAATAGTGTCTGTGCAGAGTCAGTGTAGTTTATCTACTCTGGTTAGAGCTCATTGGCTGCTGAACTCTTCTAAAGGACTTTCCTCATCCTCCCCCAGTTGCTTCTGCTCGAGGAGGTGAAACAGATTAGTTGTGTTTCCTCCTTCTGTTGTTACAGGCTTCTTTCATTTCTTACATAACCATGGTTTATTGTTCATCTGATATTTTGTAACAATCCACCTCCACACGACTGAAGTCACTCCACCTTTTTGGAGTAAATTCCTCCGTCTCAGAGCCACTTTCCACCGTACTTCACTGTGTCTAAGTGACTCATGTAAAGAATATGCACTGTACTCTGGGTAACTGCATGACATCGTTACGTAAACAAGTCACGATAAATTGATTTTTTATTGGTTTAAAAATTGACGATATTATCACGAACAATACGATATGGAACAGCCCTAATCACAAATACTTTATATGTATATCTTTCCTTTGCTTATTTCATTTATTTATGTATATTGTATAATTTCTTATATATATACACAGTGAAACCTTGACTTACGAGTGAATTAACTTAAGAATTTTCTGAGATATGAACCATCGCTCTGTCGTTTTTTTTGCTTTATGATGCGAGTTGAGAGTTGAGTTACAAGCGAGCGAGCTTACACCACCCGCCATTAGACAGCCCAGTGAGAGTTCAGTTCACTTGGTTATCTTTCTGCATGGACGTCCAGATCTGTTTTAGCACCCCCACCCCTTTTTTTTTTTTTATAGAATCCGCACACCATCCCATAAACCACGGAATCGTCCCATCTTTGGACACTAAAAGATGTGTTCCGTTTTAAACCAATAGAGGATGTTGTTCATTTGTTGTTGTTTTTTTCTTGAGGTCACACATTTATGTTTGAGACAGAATCACGCAGCTCTCCCTCAGCCGGAGAGAGGGGCAGATTCTGCACGGCTCCTAAACAGAGAACACGAGTTTCATTGATCGTCACTTATTATCCAAATATTTCATTGGTCTTCATCATTATCCAATCAGCAGCCAGAGTTATCTGTCCATCATTCAGTGTTGCAGCCAATGGAGTCACAGTCCCTCTGACAGCGGTTTGTTTTGTGGAGGCGCTGAGAGCAGCAGATCAGTATGGAGAGAGATTAGTCTCAAAATACTTTACAAATGCGTAAATGTTAATCCATAAATTAAACACAAGTCACAGATATGTTTCACTGTTCACAAATGAATAGATCACACTCTGTGTCTCACGGTCTGCAGTTTGTACAAATACAGTTACATTCATAAACACATGTGTTTGGTTTTCATAGATATATCATACTTTTTTGTGAAAGTAAATACATTTGTTTAAATTTACATTGTATATATTTGTAAAGTCTCGAATTTAAAATTAATTTGTAAATTGTTGAATCTGCGTTTCTGAAACAAGTCACTCACGAGTTTTCCGTGACATGCATTTTTTCATTTCCTCTCGTGGGTTTTTGGATTTTGAGACTTTTCTCTCGCATTTCACCCAATCCAAATACAAAAGCAGCCTGATCCACAAATGTGGCCAGCAGTCAAACAAGCCATCGCTAGCATGTTTTTTTTTAATATCTGATTTTAAAATTAAAAAAGAATGATCTGTTCAGTCTAAACTCCAGTCTGATCAAATTCACAAAACATGCACGAAGTAGCACTTAGTACACGTTTGTTAATCCAGACCACCCCACAAAGACTGAAATGGGGAGGTGAACTCAGAAGTCTTTGGGGAGAAAGACCCCCCCCCACACACACACACACAAGAAAAGGATGGAGACAGGGTGGGGGTGGGAGCAAGATTGTCTGACCCAGAATTGTTTGTGCGTGGTCCTACTCCCACAATTATTTTATTACATAACTTCAATTACCATGACAGCGAGAGAGAGAGAGAAAGAGAGAGAGAGAGAGAGAGAGAGAGAGAGAGAGAGAGAGACTGGTCTCATTAAGACGTGTTTTCTTCTGTGTTCACTTTTGCTAAAATAAAGTTAATTCCTTCATTCATTCGTTCATTATCTGCAAGCGCTTTTCCAGTTCAGGGTTGCGGTGGGTCCGGAACCTACATGAAATCACTGGGCACAAGGCAGGAACACACCCTGGAGGGGGCACTGTAAATGTTGATGTTTGCACCTACACATCATCAGCTGATTTTTCTCAGGGGAGTGTTTTACTGAAATCAAACACCACACACAACTCAGAACTGACACATTCAGAACTCACACAGGTTCAGTAAAGATTAGTGAGTCATTCAGGTTCTGTACCACATTCACACACCGTCACAAACTGTAGCTGATTCTGACCTCACTTTTCTGAATGACGTTAGAGAAATGAGGCAGTTTGTGAGAAAAGAAAACACAGTGACGTTTCTCCTTCTGTCATTGGGCGTGATGTTCCTAGCCAGGTCAATATATGAAGGAGAACCTGTTCATGAAATGTTCCTGTAACTATTCAGTGAGTAATGTCCTCTCTCTTTATAGACTAACTGGGTGTAAACTTGGGGAAAAGTCTTGTGAAGATCTGGGCTCAGTTTTACTGGTGAACTCCTCCCTGAAAGAACTGGACTTCAGTAACAATGGCCTGCAGGATTCAGGAGTGGAGAAGCTCTCTGCTGCACTGAAGAGTTCAATCTGTAAACTGGAGACACTCAGGTCAGTTCTGTCAATTCAGACTTGATTTTGATAGAGCTTAGCATGTTTATTTAGAGGATACAATATGAAATATTAAGATAGTTATTTGCTGGATTCCTAGATTATAATTCACTACTCACAAAAATCAGATTGTCTTCTCCTACATTATCTCTGCTCTCTGAACACTTCAGGACTTCTGTAAAGTGTTTCCACTGCTGGAGTAACAGTCAACAGCAGATTCTCCCCATGGTGATATTATCAGTCATACAGGCTATGCACCAGGGAAGAGGTTTATTATTATAGTGATATACAGACACTGACTCTTTGGTTTTTATATTTTAATGTGTTCTACACAGAGTCTGATCAGTGTAATGTAAAAGATCATACTGAACTCTGTATTTCCTAAAGTTATCTTGTTATTTGAGGCATTTCTCTTTAGCTGCTCTAAGAGATTTGTGTGAAGCTTCAGTTCTGTTCTGTTCAACTGTGTTTTAATGTTTAAATGAAGCATTTTCTCCCCCCAATGGAGTCACAGTGGGATTTTTGTTTGTTTGTTTTTGTTGTTGTTTGTTTGTTTCTCCTCTAAATGAAATCAACATGCTCTTCTTAATTCTTTCAGAAATGTTCCTGTATCTATTCAGTGAGTAATGTCCTCTCTCTTTACAGACTAATTGGGTGTAAACTTGGGGAAAAGTCTTGTGAAGATCTGTGCTCAGTTTTACTGGTGAACTCCTCCCTGAAAGAACTGGACCTCAGTAACAATGACCTGCAGGATTCAGGAGTGGAGAAGCTCTCTGCTGCACTGAAGAGTTCACTCTGTAAACTGGAGACACTCAGGTCAGAGTTCTGGGATTTTATTCTTCATTTTCTACTCCTATCCAACATGACTTTATACATTTTAAAAAAAGAAAATAATTAGTGTTTAATATTAAGAAAAAGACTGAATTACTAGACTATAATTTACGTAATGTAATATATAATATATGATGTGCAATTATTTGTCGTATAACGTACAATGAAATGTGTCTTCCATTTAACCTATCTGTGGCAGTGAACACACACACACACTAATGCACTAGGGGCTGTGAACACACAACCAGAGCATTTGGGTTCAGTGCCTTGCTCAAGGACACTTCAGCCATGGATGTTCCTGCTGGACCTGGGGACTGAACCAGCAACTTTCCGGTACCAAGCCCAGTCTCTAACCATTAGCCAAGGCTACACTCCATTGGGATTAAAACACAACACAAGTACTTTTTAATGTGTATCTGTGTCTGTAAAAGGAAACCTATGGCGTCACATCAATGTCAAAAATAGAGGACGCAGTAACACCAGGTGGAACATTTAAAGCTGTCCTTTTTTAAAATTGTGTTAGTTAATCGCAAATGTGAAAACCATGAGCACACAGAGAGAGAGAGAGGGAGAGAGGGAGAGGAATTGCACTCACACAAATCATAATATCACTCTCAAAATGTCTGGTTTTAATTCTAAAATGGTTTTTGCCCTCTTCATTTTCAATGTTTTGAAATGGGAGTGTCTGTGACAGTTTGGGAGCGGGGTCAGGGCTGTTCTTCTCAGTGAATGCTATTGGCTGATGTCTCCTGGTTCTGTGACTGCCTCATGCACCGTGTATGTCCCTCTTACTGGGAGAAGCCTTCTATAGAAAAACAAACATGGAGGATGTGTATTGTGGTTATTTGTGTTTCATTTTGAAACAGGGAAAATGTAAAATAAGAGACAAATCCGTATCTAAAATTGTTTTGAGAGTATGGTTCCAAGGCCGTCCCACTCTGTGCAGTGAGAGCATGTGGAATAGAAAGTAAAGGTACACTGTCAGAGATTTTGTCACTGTGGTGGTACCCTCAAGGGTACATGTTTGTACTTAAAATTAGGAAACATAATTGTACCTTATTGTATTATAAATTTAGTTTTTTAAATTGTGATTTCATATGTCCTATTTCATTTCCAGGACTCCAAGATTAGAAATATGTATCCTGCTGGAGAACAGAATGTAATGTACCTTTAAGAAATAAAATTGGACTTTTAAACACTGTTGTACCTTTTAAAGGTACATTTACAGAGTTTGTACCTTTAGTGACTAATAATGTACCTCTAACATACCTTTTTTTCTGAGAGTGTATCTAGTAAACAAGAGTTGACTCACGAACGAATCAGTTCCCTGAGCATCATGAAGTAGGGCACCTCAACCTCACTGTCGACTCAGTCTCAGTTTTCTAACGCCTTCCTGCAGTGAAAATCATTTCCACATGTTTATCACATATTACTATGATCTGAACTCACTGTAGACAGTGGAATATTACCTTATCTTGACTCTGTTTATCCATGGTGCTGTCCCGGGGAAAACAGCAGCTCTGCTTCACCCAGTAGGAGGGACATATACAGTTTATGAGTCAGTCACAGAACCATGAGACATCAGCCAATAGCATTCACTGAGAGAAACTGTCCTGACTCCGCCCCCAAACTGTCAAAACCCTCCCATTTTGAAACATTTGTAAAAGAATAAAATTAGGATCTTAACTTAAACAGGGAGGTATAGAAACCTTTACTGGATTAATGTCTGTATATTTACTTCTAGTAATAGCCCCTCTGTGGGACACTGTTGTGAAAATGTTGTGTTGTGATTTGATTTCATTTCTATTGAGTGAGGATTTTATCAATATCTAAAATGTGTTAGATTTATGAAAACAAGCATCCAGGTCTTTTTTAAAATTATGTTAGGTTTTTTTTTTTTTTTACTTTTTTATAACTTTTACCTTTAGATTTTAACCTGTTTGAGATTGAAGTGTTTTTGTAAATTAAACAGAATTTGGTGCTTTTTGGTTTGATTCTAAACAGCAGCTTGTTTTGCTCTGAGTAAATACCACATCTCTCACTTTACCTCTCTTTGTCTCTCTCTCTCTCTCCCTGCAGATTGTCTGGTTGTTTAGTTAAAAAGAAAGGCTGTGCTTTTCTGGCTTCAGCTCTGAGCTCAAACCCCTCACACCTGAAAGAACTGGATCTGAGCTACAATCACCCAGGAGACACAGGAGTGAAGCTGCTCTCTGTTAAACTGGAGGATCCACACTGCAGACTGGACACACTCAGGTATGGACAGCTTTCTGTATTTGTTTGTGTTCAGTTACTGATGCCATCTGCTGTTACTGTATTTCTATAAAGCTCTACAGCTCATTGTTCCTTCTTCATTTAGCCTCTTCTCTGCTCTAGTAGTATTTAATGGTTAGAGTATCACCCTTCACCGCTCTGTCTCCACTGTTCAGTGTAACTGTTGTCAGGCTGAAGGCTTGTGAGACACTTGTTTTTGCATGCAAAAACCACAGCAGAACTTGCTGCAGTCAAAGATGAACTCCAATTTTCTCAGCACCTGCAGTCAGAGACAGAAAGCAAGCTAAACATTGCTAAAGCAGAGCTAGAGAAGTTACGCTCACAGCTATTTAGCAACCAACAGCGAACCACTCACAGTCATAGGGAGCTGCAGAATCCAAAGTCCAAACATATCCCTGAGTCATCTTTCCCAGCACCAACAGCCCCTACACCAGCTCCACCACTGGAGGCTAACAGAGTCCTCCCAAACACAGCTGAACATAGGTTCTCTCAGTTTAGCTATGTGCCTTCAGCACAGTACCAGACTCCATCCTACAGGGACCTGGATGGGATCGCTCACCATATAACCAAAAATGAGAGCCAAAGCCGGATGGCTCAATTGATATCTATTCGTACCTAAAAGATTTCTTTTAGCAAAGGTTCCCTGGAGCCACGGTAGATAACAGAATCTACCTGATCAGAATGACATCCAGCAGGGAAGTCAGCAGTTTCATTGAACGGCAGCCTAACTAAGTCAGGAGACAATATGATGTGCTCTGTGACGCTTTGGAGAAGGAGTTCTACAATCAGCTGTCATAGGCAGGACTGATGACAGCGCTGCAAGTTAAATAACACAGGTAGTAGTCACACCATCAGTACTATCACCGCCTTAGACAAGCTTATTTCGGGCCCCGAAATGAACCAGGAATAGAAGAAGAGTTGAATTTCAGAACACTTTTTGTCCTAAATCTCCATCCCAACATTAGTTATTATCTAGGGGTTGCAGCATGTCCACGCACCTTGTCTAGCAAACAGCTGCATGACTTAGCACTCAAAGGCTTTTTAAAACACCAACAAACTTTAAATCAACAGTCAGAAATGCCACAAAATTTGTGCTGTTACACTCAGCCTTGGAGCTAGATGAAGCCCCTAAGGCTGAATCATGGTATCCAAAACCATGACATGCTCCATCTCACAGGCTTACAGAAAATCAGGAGAATAATAAACCTTTACAATCCAATAGTAGTTTGCCTCACTGGTCAGGTGAAACTCAACATCACTCAAACCACTGTGTTAATCAGTTAATGTCAGGGCACCCTCAGAATAAATTCCCTACAAGTAGGCATGAGAATCCAGCACTCAAGGAAAATGTTTTGGACCACGGATGGCCCCAAAACTCTCACACACATGACAAAACCCTAGACAAAAGCCCCTGTCCTAACTCGACTAACGAGAACAGGGATGAGAACTGGCACCGGTGTGAAAGCTCAGATGATGCGAATGCACAGAAATTCCAGTTACCGCTGAACAAGTGTTTTTGCACCTGTGTAAAGAGGAGCATCAGACAGCTGACCTCTTCTCAGACACATCAGGTGAAACTGAGCATGTCCCAAGGACCCCTGCAATTCAGACTTGCACGTCTGACCAATTTAATAAGGGGGGTGAAAATCAGACTCCTCTTAATGTCACATTGTTAAAGGTGATCCACTTGCACCACAGTTCCTGGGCCATTTAACAGAAAAGGGGGGGTGCTCGTAGATTAAACTTGACCACAGTCCTGGAAAAGAAGCTTGTACAAGAAGCTCTCTTGGACACTGCATCAGACATCACACTGATGTCATCCACACTCTTTGATGAAGTGTGGGCTGCAGCAGACCATGCCCCACGGAGATTACAGTTACAAAACTGTTCCCTACAAATTGTGCCTTATTCATACACTGGTATCAAAATAAGGTCTGTGGCAAGAGTGCTCATAACAATAGGACCTATAAGTCTGATTCACCCTGTGTATGAGTGTCCTATTGAAAACATTCCCTTCCTTATTGGCAACAGGCTTGAGCCACTGATTGACTTCAAGTGTTTGAAAATCTGGGCCCAGGTTCACAAACCCCTGCCCATCGCACACTCGCATCAACTTGAAGCTCAGTTTTTTCACCTAAACACCAGGTCCACAGAGACTACTAACACCTTTCACACTCCAACAATCACAAAGGATGCCATGAGCCAGAGAATCTCAGCTCATGATGAACAAATGACTTTCCACACAATAACAGTCCCTTTTGCTAACACCAATTCGGCTCCCAAATGGCCTCCAGAAAGAAATAAATTAAAAGACCTGACAAACCAGGGTAACCACAAAAACATACCATGCGATTTTGATTCCATTCAGATCCCAAGTGCAGGAGAAAAAGGAATTAAAGTAAAACATCACATAGTCCAGAAAAATACATACAACACACAACAGGACAAGGGAAGCTTGCAAAACTCCTCAGAGTCGCATTTGCAGTCAGCCAGCAGAGACTGGAAAAGAGCAAAATGGGATGCAAAAATGATTATGGCCAAATGTGTTCCGTGAAAGGCTGAAAAGGGGGGACAAGTTGCAAAAGTACCCAAAAGTTCATGAAAAGTGAGAAACAAGCTAATAAGCTCCTGCCACATGGGTCAGACCCACACAAGGCCCTAAATCTTTCCCCCACCATTCATCCTCTATTCAGGAATGTAAATAAAGATCAGCAAAGTGCTGACTTCAAATGGGTTCCTCACAACCAGATGGAGCCTCACCAAATCACCATGAGACTTGTAGGGAACAACAACACCTTTGTTAAGTCATAAAAGAGCAGCAGACACCCAGAACGTCTTTAATGGTATTAATGTCAGCTTTCACAACCGAATATATATATAAAAAAAAAAATAAAAACTTTCATCTGTACTTATGTTGCATCCGCCTGATAAAGTAATCCACGGTATATCAATCTAGAAATAAAAATTCTAATAAAATAATAATGAATTATCATTGACTCCGCTATGTAGTGCTTATGCCACCACAACGTGTGCATACTATTTACACTACAACACTGAAGTAAAACTAAGCCCCATATAGCAGTCTCTTTATGTGGATTGTAGACTGTTTCTAGAACAGTCTTCAGAAATGTACATTCAGTGTTTAGGGAAGTACAGGAGTACTCTGGTACAAAAGTTCTACGACCTCAATGCTGAAACACTTTAGACTGAAAGATCCTACACTACTGCTGCATCCTGAAACTGAGTCGACTAGTCCATCATTATCTCTGTATTCCTATCATTTTGGGGCATCTAAATGGGTTGGGATCAATGCTCAGCAGATGGAAGGGCAGACTTTAATACCCAGAGTGGTGTTATCAGTCAAACGGGCTACAAACCAGAGCAGAGCTTTATTTATTATAGTGATATACAGCCATTGACTCTTTGGTTATTAATATTTTAATGTCGTCTACAGAGAGTCTGGGGAGTGGAATGTAAAAGTTTAGATGAACCTGTGTTCCTACTAAAGTTATTCTGTTATTCGGGGTGTTTCACATAAATACTTTGGGAAATAGAATGTTATAAAATGGGCAGTAGAACTCACTGCTGTGTTTAACAGATCTATACTCAGCAGCGTTATTATCTGGGGTTCTTCAGTGGGACGGGTCTAGACTCGGCAGTGTTGTGATCTGGGGGTCGGATCTAGACTCGGCAGTGTTATCATCTGGGGTCGTCAGTGGGTCAGGTCTAGACTCTGCAATGTTAGGATCTGGGGGTCTTCAGTGGTTCAGGTCTAGACTCGGCAGTGTTATGATCTGGGGGTCTTCAGTGGGTCAGGTTTAGACTCAGCAGTGTTATGATCTGGGGGTCTTCAGTGGGTCAGGTCTAGACTCAGCAGTGTTATGATCTGGGGTCTTCAGTGGGTCAGGTCTAGACTCTGCAATGTTAGGATCTGGGGGTCTTCAGTGGTTCAGGTCTAGACTCGGCAGTGTTATGATCTGGGGGTCTTCAGTGGGTCAGGTTTAGACTCAGCAGTGTTATGATCTGGGGGTCTTCAGTGGGTCAGGTCTAGACTCAGCAGTGTTATGATCTGGGGTCTTCAGTGGGTCAGGTCTAGACTCTGCAATGTTAGGATCTGGGGGTCTTCAGTGGTTCAGGTCTAGACTCGGCAGTGTTATGATCTGGGGGTCTTCAGTGGGTCAGGTCTAGACTCGGCAGTGTTATGATCTGGGGGTCTTCAGTGGGTCAGGTCTAGACTCAGCAGTGTTATGATCTGGGGTCTTCAGTGGGTCAGGTCTAGACTCAGCAGTGTTATGATCTGGGGTCTTCAGTGGGTCAGGTCTAGACTCTGCAGTGGTGTGTGGCAGTAAAATGAAGTCCACTGAGGACCTGGATGGACTGAATGACCAGGTCGTCCCAGCAGTGGATTGTTCCAGGAGGACACCCAAGATTCATCAGACTCAGATTGTGAAAGAGTGAGGAATCATTTTCACACATGAACTGACCACCCCAGAGTCCTGACCTGAACCCACTGAGAGTCTTTGGGACGTGCTGGAGAAGACTTTACGGAGTGGTCAGACTCTCCCGTCGTCAATACAAGATGTCCACCAAAAATGAAGGCAGTTCTGGAGGAAATAAATGTTGTGGTGTTGTAGAAGGTTGTAGAAACAGAGCCGTGGTGAATGTGCAGCGTAATCAAAGCTAAAGGTGGTCCAGTGGTGTTGGTCGGGCAGTGTAGGGGTCTGTGATGAAATGGTTAGTGAGAGCAGGTACAAGGCAGAACAACCTAATAAATGAGCAGCTGAGTGTAGGGTCTAGAAAGGGTTTAATGTAGCAGTTGTAGAAGAGCGACTCTGCTGCATTATTCTGTGTTGAAGGCTGAGAGGAACAGAGGGAAATGGAGGAAATGAAACACAGAGAAAGAGAAACAGAATATTTCTCTTTGATAAAAAGACAGAGAGGATGAAACACCACAGATGATGATCTTTCTTCTGTTTCCAAAAATGACATCAATGAATGACGCTGTAATGAAGCTGAATGTGGGGCTCAGAGAGAACATTGAGAACACACACCACTTAAACACATCCATCAACTCACAACTGTGTGTGTGTGTGTGTGTGTGTGTGATGTAGGTTGGAGAATGGAGGAGAGATCAGGATAAAAACAGGACCAAGAAAATGTAGGTTCTCTCTCTCTCTCTCTCTCTGACCTGTTGTTTGCCAAATAGTAAACCCACATCCATCTACAGTTAAACCTCAGATCTTGCCGAATACTGACCTCACTGTCTCCTCCTTCAGTCTACATTAACCCCGTCAGCTCCAGCACATATTTGCTAATGCGTTTAACCCTTTAATGAATTACCCACCACTAGAGTGTCTTTTTCTACTTTAATGATAATGTGGTGAACCTTAACATGTGAAATGACTAAACGCACATTCTCAGGTCTGAGCTTATTCTTTACCTCCACATTTTCACTAAGTTCTCTCACACTTTCAGTATTAGACACAAAAGAGTTCACTGTCACACTTCCTTTCTCTGTGTTACAAAGGATTATTAATCAATTCAGTGTTCACAGTGTAAATAATAACCATGTAATAACAGGCTTTTCAACCATTTGTAAACCTTTATTAGTGTATTCTTATTTTAATGTGGTACCATTTTATGTCTGATTGTGTGATGTGTGTCTGATTGCGTGCCGTGTGTCTGATTGCGTATCGTGTGTCTGATTGTGTATCGTGTGTCTGATTGCGTATCGTGTGTCTGATTGCGGGTCGTGTGTCTGATTGCGGGTCGTGTGTCTGATTGCGTATCGTGTGTCTGATTGCGTATCGTGTGTCTGACTGCATGCCGTGTGTCTGATTGCGTATTGTGTGTCTGATTGCGTATTGTGTGTCTGATTGCGTGTCGTGTTTCTGATTGTGTGTCGTGTGTCTGATTACGTCTCGTATGTCTGATTGTGTGTTGTGTGTCTGATTGTGTGGTGTGTATCTGATTATGTGTTGTGTATCTTGTTGTGTGCAGATAACTATGAGCTCACACTGGACCCAAACACAGTAAACACAGAGCTCTCTCTGTCTGAGGGGAACAGGAAGGTGAAGTGGGTGATGGAGAAACAGTCGTATCCTGATCATCCAGAGAGATTCAGTGACTGGAGGCAGGTTCTGTGCAGAGAGAGTCTGACTGGACGCTGTTACTGGGAAACTGAGTGGAGTGGGGGAGGGGTTTATATTTCAGTGGCGTATAAATCAATCGGAAAAAAAGGACTCAGTGATGACTGTTTGTTTGGAGAGAATGAAAAGTCCTGGAGTCTGTTCTGCTCTAATAACAGTTACTCTGTCCGTCACAATAAGAACAGCACTGATCTCCCTCCTCCTCCCTCCAGCTCTAACAGAGTAGGAGTGTATGTGGACTGTCCGGCCGGCACTCTGTCCTTCTACAGCGTCTCCACTGACACACACACACTCACACACTTACACACATTCACCACCACATTCACTGAACCCCTCTGTGCTGGGTTTAATCTTTTTTATTCATTCTCCTCAGTGAGTTTGTGTCAGATAAAATAGTGCTGTGTGTGATCTATTGTTTTGATTGGTCTTTTCTGTCAAACGAGCTGCTGCTTTAAAATGTGAGGAGAATCACAAAAGACGATGAAACAGAAATGAAGCTCAGTTTGTAAAAGAAAGCGAGCAGAGAGACTCTTCAGTGACAAAACAGTGATAAAACCTGGATCTGAGTGAACACTACACCCCTGCACTTCTCTCTCTTTTATATCCCTGATGTAAACAGGATTTTTCAGCTGTTTATTTGATTTCTCTCGTTATAAAGCGCTGTGTTTATTTACACTGTGCGCTGGTCTCCATCATCTCTCACATCAAATCTATGGGGAGTCAGTTACAAAACAGTGGATTCTCTGTCTCTGACGTGTCCAGCTCGGTCCTACTTCTGTATCCCAGGCTCCTCAACACCATCTGAGCGCCTCTTCTCTACAGCAGGAAATATAGCTTCAAACAGTGAGAACCAGCCTTAGCCCAGAACATGGGAGAGGTTTCTATTGTTACTCTGTAATGAAGGAGTGAGGGTGTGAGTGAGTGAAGGTGTTTCCTGTAGGAGGAAAGAGGACAGAGGGGATCAGGGTGTAATGGGTGGGTTGTGTTCATCTGTGTCGTCAGTGTAAACACAGACCCTCGTCATAGTGCACTTCCACCTCCAGAACTCTTCAGATATTTGTAAATATTAAATATTTAGTTTTCAAACGACGCCAAACACAATGTAAGTGTGGGCTAACACTGAACTGTCTTTGTTCTTGTTAATCTGGTTAATGGTGTAAACTGAGCACAGACAGTGTGTTGATGCTGAGTGGACGGGGGTTAAGAGATGTGTCTTAAAGCTGAAAGGAAACACAAACATAGGAACAGAAGGAAAAGATGGGGCTTCTCTAAGAAACTCTTCTCCTTTCTGTGAGATTGGATTCTGGGGGTTTGTTGTGGGGGGAAATGAAAGAGTGATGTTTGTTGGTGGAAAAGAAGAATTCTGAAATATACTTTTATTGAAGTTTAATATTATGAACATTTAATAAATCTCTTAAAAAACAGAAGTCTGTCTTTCTACTGCATCTCCACACACACACACACACACACACACTCTGAAGCCCTCTATTCAGGGTCTAGTAACGGATTCTGAATAAAATTCAACATTTTCTCACATTTTAAAGCAGTGAGAATGTGGCGGTCACACCCTGTTACTGAAGAAGAATATTCTGTTGTGTTTCACTGCAACAACAAGCTGAATGTATGAGAATAAAGACTATAAGAGAATGTAAACACAAAAGATCCTCAGTGATTTCTCTGGTAAAAAAAGAAAGAAAAAGACCCAATGTTCCCATGACTAACTCCACAGCTATTAAGAGCTTTATTTATATAATCAGTTTATATAATCATGTACCAACAGTGTTTTAAGAGAAGAATATTCTTTTCTATTGTGTGTCTTCATGTGATTTTAATGCTGTTTTAATCTATGAAATTAGTCACTTGATAAACCACAGTGTAAATAAATATTAATCGTTTTAACACAAACTCAGAAAAGAAACCAGTGTCTCACTGTGAACAGCAGCAGTGTTTAATAATTCTTCAGTTTAATTCTTGCTGTAATTACAAACTTTTATTAATTTTTATTTATTGATGGGATTAAAACCATGAGCCTGAAGCTAAACGTGACACGGGGTGTTTCTACAGCTGTAGTGGCTATGACTCCAGAAGTAGAGGGTGAGGAGGAAGAGGCTGTCGAGTAAAAAGCTCTGTGCCTGGTTCACCTTGAAGAACAAAGCCTTATTTAAAAAACCCAACAATTTCCACTGAGTAAAGTTCCTTGTCGTTCTGATGACGTAGAATCCCTAAATTCTTGAGATCATTAAAGTAACGTTTAGTTTAAATCAGTGTTGGAGCCAGAAACAGACCCTGGGCAAAAGTGTGTGGACACAATCATTCTTCCTAAAATAATAAACAAATGCTAATTTTAGCACATGGTCAAGGTTTTTATCACGGGGCGAGTGTTTAACACGAGCAGGACACGAGTAATTATTTACTGTTTCTTATTCGGATTCTCTGTTCCACTTTTAATGTTGCAGTAGTTGCATTCAATTCAACATGGAAAAACAAGCTTAATTCCGTGGATATTATCTCTTTATTTTCAAAGAGTCTCAAAAATCTGAGTCTCACTGAAGACACAATATAACAGACTATTAATGTCCTGAAGATGAAGAAATGTCACTGTAGATTTTTTCTTATAATTGCCCTATAAACATAGCATTGGATGTAAATGTGTGGAGACATTGCGTATTTGGCTTAATTCATTGGATCATTATCTTTTTAGTTTAGAAGTGTCTCAAACATCTGAAAGTCTTATTGAAGACACAGTGCAAAAGACGATCAGAATCCTAAAGATGAAGAAATGTCACTGTGGAACTGCTTTGTTCCCCATATCCTGTGAATATAGCACATGACGTGATGAATATGTAGAAACATGAACTGTGGAGTAAATGTCCTATGGCATTTTTATTATTTAATTGTCAGATTATCAAGAATCTGATATTGATTTTACAGAAGGTGTAGCACAAATATAACACCCCAAAGTGTAGAGTTTAATTCATAAAGGTGTGTGTGTTTAAACACTGAATGTCAATGAGTATATTCACGATGCCTGGTTATTTCCAATATTATTATATTCTTATTATTATGACATTTAATTAGTCTGGTTGCCTAGCAACATTTTAACATAAAAGAGAGCCTTAAATATGAATAACAAGGTGTAAAAAAAAGCACAGAAAAAACTGGGCAGCTGGACCCATGAGGCTCAACAAGGCAAAGCTTGTAAGTACAAGGTCTAAAGGCCAAGCCCATGTGTGGATAGACATTACATCCCACACAGTCAAAGTACCAAGAGAGAGACGTACACATGTAACATTAGTTAATAGGGGGTGGGTGTAAGTACACACTGAGTCTGAGGGAGTTTGGGGCAGTGAGGCTTCACAAGGACTAACTGACTTTGTGTCTATTTACAGAGTAAGAAAAATGAGAGGAAGTTTATTTAAAAGACATTTTTGACCATAACTATTGAGAGCTGGTCTTAATCACGATAAATAACTGTGTTCATACGTTCTCATGTCTCGAGCTGTGAAGACTATGATGAAGATATTGAACACGGTTTGTGAGAAACTTCAAAAGTTGGTTCATAAAATTTAACCCTTTGATACTCGTGACAATTACGCCCAGTGATGATGTCATCGTCTGAGTGTTTGACTCTGTTGGTCTCTGCTGTTTTAAACCTGTGTGGGTTCTGCTCATCTATCGTGATCTGTGTGTATCTGACCATAAAGCTGTGTTCTTTGATTTTCCGCTCTCGTGTCAACAGCGAGGGCAGCGTCAATCAACGCCAGTTTACATTCCAGAGCCTTAAAAACATCAGTCCTCCTGCTGTTATGGAGATGCTCAGTCAGAGTCCGGTACCTGATTGTTCAGACCCTGATTTGCTAGTGACCCACGACGACGAAACACTGTCACATATTTTAAACCACTTGGCACCTCTAAGAACAAACACGCTTGGCTCCATTTCCTCAACCTGCTCCTGTGGTGGAGAAAATAAACACAAGTGTTAAGAACTGAACTCTAACAGAGCATTTACAATCAGAGAGTAGTTTATTAACCTTAAGGTGGTCCACACACAGTAGCACAGAGCACTATGTGAACTAGGACAAAGAGGATGTTTTCACAGAGAGTTTATGAAGGTAGTTTATACGTCATAAGCATGAGATCATCACTCTAAGTTTCTGCAAGCTTCGTTTCCTTAGAGACGTCCCAGTTTGATAAACAAGATGGAGGACAGAATGTTTTGTTTCTGATAAAGCACTGACCTCGAAACTGACCCGACATTCACTTAGTTTGAGTTCTGTTGAGGATTAGAAATGAATATAGAGACAAAACAAGCACAGGGTCTGCACAAGGAAACTCACATTACTGCACACAGAGGTTAAAAGAGGAGAAAATAATGTATAAACGTTTAATACAAGAACTGAACATCAGCTGTTACATGTTAGACTTTCTGCAACAGTTTCATAAATTCTCATTAAAAACAGCAGTAAAACATTGTAACAGTCATCACATTTAAACTGAGGTATTTGTTTGTTCAGTTTCGATACAGGAGGTGGTTTTAAAGAGTTCTGTCTCATAGAGGAACCTCTTAGTGAAGTGAAGAAGATGGACTGAGAATGGAGAATGGGGATTAAAATGTTCCTGAATGAATTTGCTGGTGAGATTATAACTAATTTGTGTCTAAACCCATCCACGCTTTATTCACTTCATCAAATGTATTTTCAGAAACTGAAGATTCAAAAGGATCAGTGCTGGAATGTGGCGTTAGTGAACACACAGTGCATGTGTCATGGTCATTACCAGTTGTCTTCACTGTGAAGTTCACGTATCGCCAGTAAACATTTTTACTGCAGTCTATGAACCTCTCTGTAGTCTCAGGTTTTCTTCCCTGCGTATTTTCACTGTCATCCAGATGGACGCTGTCAGGACGATGCAGATGAAGATGAGTGCTGTCACCTTGCAGAGGATGAACAAGATGTGAAATTGTCCTGCCATGGTGAATCTGTGGTGTCTATTCTGGGGCTGGGGCTCTTTTACAGTGTGAGATGTGGACCCACGTGTCCCTCTCAGCAATCTTCACTGCGGTGTGAGTAGTCAGGAGCCCCTGGAACGGTCCTTGACAGCGATCCACTTTCCAGTTCGCCCTCTTGTAGACTTCAGTCAGGATCCAATCCCCAGGCTTCACCGTGTGTCCTGTAACTGCTCGGTAGAGACTCTCTCACCCTCCTGTGCACATCAAACAAAACAGAACACAATGTTGCACAGTATTTTTGCATGTGATCGTCTTCCAAGGCCAGTGTTTCTCTTTTGGAGCACATCCTGTATTTGGCGGACGGCCAAACATTATCTGGAAAGGGGAGAGTTTGGTCCTGGACCACACTCTTTGTCTCAGACTCGTGCACACACCAGCGGCAGGGCTTCCACCCGATTTAGCCTCGTTTCTGGACACACTCTGATCAGGTGTTGTTTTATTGTGCCATGTGCTCTTTCTACCGCCCCTGCACTCATAGGGTGATAGGCACAGTGTTTGTGTAGTGGCATGTCAGTTACTTCACTGATGTGTGTTAAAATGCTGCTAACAAACGATGGCCCATTGTCAGATGAGGTTTTCCTAGGAACGCCAAACCTAGGGGCAGTTTCCCTCAACAGTATTTTTGCTACCGTTAGTGCGTCTTGGTGAGAAGTGGGGAAAGCTTCTACCCGTTTTGAAAACACGTCAACGATCACAAGCTCATATTTCTTTTTCAGACGTGGTGTTAATTCAATAAACTCCATTTGTAGGTGATCAAAAGGCATGTCAGGTTCTGGATGTCCATGTGTGTGTTCATATGAAACGGCTCCTGTTGAGTTCACCTTCAGACGGTGAGACACTTTTTTGAAAAATGTTGTGAGTAATTTGAGAAGCCTTTTACAAACCACTGTTGATTTACTGCGTCTACCGTTCCTCCCCTCGAACAGTGGTCCACTCCATGGGCCATTTTCACAAAGTAAGGAAAGTAGTAGGAGGGTAGACATGGTTTGTTGTTTGGTCCCAACCAGATTTTCCCATTAAACGTACGCCCTGAGTTTCCCCATGTTTTCACATCTTTAGCTGTTCTGGTTTTTTGAATTTCCTCAGGTGTAACATCCTGAGGTTCAACAATGGGGGCTTGTATTAAAAACACCCCAGGGTCAGACGCTGCCTTCTTAGCTGCAGCATCTGCTCTCGCGTTCCCCAATGCTCCTGGGGTTTTATCACTTGTGTGTGCGTGAACATGTGCTACTGCCACCTGTTTTGGTAAAAGAATGGCGTCCAGAAGTGCTGACACTAGTATGTGATGTGCAGGGGCCTTACCTGATGATGTTAGGAAATGTCTTTGTTTCCACAAGGTCCCAAAGCTGTGAACAAACCCCGTAACTGAACCTGGAGTCTGTGGAGATGGCGACTGCCTTTTCTTTGGCTAGTTTTCATGCCTCAGTCAGTGCAACTAGTCCAGCAGCCTGTGCTGAAAAACTGGAAGGTAGGCTGCCTGTAAACACAGTGACTGTTAGTGTAACAACAGCAAACCCTGTTTTTGTCACGCCTTTAGAGTCTTTGTAGCTGGATCCATCTACATAGAGGATTAAATCAGGATTATCGAGTGGAACATCTTTCAGGTCGTGGAGAGCAGACGAGGTCCAGTGTGTGCAGACAGTCATGGGGCTCCCCGTCCTGTTCTGTGGGAAGGAGAGGAGGTGGGTTCAACACTGTACACCTTTTTACTGTAACATTTGTCATTTCTGTCAATAACGTGTGATATTTGAGGCACCTGGCTGCACTGAGATGTGATGTCTGTTTTTCCAGAAAGATCATGGACACTGCGTGTGGAAGGTGTAGGGTGATGTCTGCATACCCCACTATCTCTCTAGAAGCTATGATGGCCTTCTCTGCTGCTGCTACGGCTCTTAAGCAGTAGGGATAGCCCTGAGCTACGGTGTCTAGCCGCCCACTTGTTGAAGTTTGTACCGTGTTCTTGTAAGAGAACAGAAGTCATGGAGCCTTGTTTTTCATCTACAAACTGTTCAAAAGGTTTGTCTGGATCAGGCAGAGCTAACACTGGTGCGTTCTGAAGGGCTATTTTTAGATTTACAAACGCCTCCTCCAGGTTTCTTTGGACGAGGCTGTTAGACTCTTTTTATGCGCCGTGTCGTGTAGTGGAGCAGAGGTTTGTGCATAATTTGGAATCCACATTCTGCAGTATCCAGTCAAACATAGAAAAGAAAGGAGCTGCTTTTTTTGTAGTTGGTTGTGTGCGATTTCAGAGACTCTTTCTGCACACAGTGACTTTCCCTTTGCTGACAGATCATGTCCCAGATGTGTGACTGTTGGTTGCACAAGCTGCATCTTGTCCCTCTCCACTCTGTGGCCGTTCTGTGCTCGGAAATGAAGCAGAAAGACAGTGTCAGTTACACAGGTGTTCTGATCAGGAGAACATCTCAAAAGATCATCTACGTACTGTAGAAGTGCACTAGGACCTGGGAGAGAGAGCTTAGCTCAGTTACCCCTCAGGGCTGTACTGAAAAAAGAGGGTGACTCAGCGTATCCTTGTGGGACACGTGTGAATGTGTGTGATTTCCCTTGAAAAGAGAAAGAAAACCAAAACTGAGAGACTTTGTGCACTTTCAGACTGAAAAAAGCATTTTCCAAATCTATCACTGAGAGCCACTGTGAATTTTCTGGGTCCTGACTCAGAACAGGGTGTGGGTTTGGAACTTCTGGAGCTCGAGCGTGAATAGCCTTGTTTACTGCTTGCGAGTCTTGAACAAAGCCCCACTGCTCTGGTTTTTCCTGGAGCTGTTGATTTTATTACAGGCCAAATTGGAGATCTACACGGTGAGTCCGGACATCCCATAATAATCCCTCTCTCCAACAGACTGTTCAAAACAGGGGTTATTCCATCGATGGCCTCCTTTTTCAGAGGATATTGAGCTGTGCACGGCCTGTAATCACTTTCTGGAGTGATTATTAATTCTGCAGCTCCTTTCATAAGACCAACATCATATTTGTCTTTGGACCACAGCCAAGGTTCAATGGCGTCTAGAAAATCTGCTTCGTTACTGACGCTGATTTGTTGAGACAAAAGTGACCCTTCAGCTCGAGCTGAGAATGACACATTTACTGTTGTTCTGTGTGTTTTTGGACGTCTTTGAATATTCCCAATGTTCAGTTTCACTCGGCTGTCAATCAGTGACTGTTAAACAAGTTAAAATGAAATTTGACACGTCTTTCCATTGTTTATTTTTTCCCTTTGCTGAGGAAATGTGAGGTACCTCCCCTCAAAACCACTGACTCTGATCTGAGGTTAAATTTACTGCGCAGTCCGTCCACTGCTCTCCAGTAAATAGAGGGGTTACAGAGACTAACACACTGTCTCTACCTTGGGACACACACATTTGTTCCACATCAACAGGCCAGGTCTCCACACTAGCAGTGCAGTGCACATCCCCTGAGGTTGTGACGTTATCGTAATTAAATGTTGCCCGTAAATGATTTAAAAAGGGGAACCACAGGTTTGATTTTTCTAACTGCCGTCCCATCCACACGGGTGTAAGATCGGATGGAGTTTGTGGCAAAAGGGTGATCCAGAGTGCCCCCCCTTTACTGTACGTCTTCGGGAAAAGGAAGATCCCCTTGTACTTTAGTCCATTCCAGTTTCATCTTGTGTCCACATACTTCTGTCAGTTCATTCACAGAAGGTCTCCACCCGGTCACAAACTTCGGTCCTCCCTCTGAAATCGGAGGGAGATCTTCACATACATCTTCACGTCTGAAAACATAGTCTGCCCCATTAGGCCCCATCACCTGGAAACTCTGCGTTTGAAGCGAGGTGCTCGGTCCCTCTGGGCTTTTCCTGAGGCGCTGCAGTGGGAGGAGGTCTTGCTGCTTTCTTTTTCCTGCTTCTTTCCTCCAGCTCTCTGATTTGCTCCTCCAGGACTTTAGCACGTTGCTGCAAACGTTCAAACTCTTCATTCTTCTGCTGATGGAGGAGGATTCCTCTCGTCTTCATCCCTTCTACCACTTTGGTGTTGGGTTGAGCTTGTGGTGTCTGGGGAGTAGCTGAGGTTAGAGGAGGGTTGATAACGGCTTCATCGCCAGCATTCTCTTCTCCCTCTTCTGCTGTTTCATCTGGAGGAGGAGGAGGAGGAGGAAGAGGCCAATCATCCAGGGATTCTTTCTGCAAATTCAAAAACTGACCACAGATCACTGTTTCTTTTCTCTTTAATGTGAGGTGTCTGATGTGTGTTTACGCTCCTGGGCCTTTTCCTTATCTGCCTCTTTCTGCACTGCCTTTCTCCACACTCCATAAGCACATGACAATCTGGTTTCCATGGGAACTCCTCTGGTTTATGTTTTATTTTGTTACTATCACAGTGCTCTTCAGCTTTATCAGACCTGTCGTGTTGAGCTTGTGATTGTTGTTTAAAGTCGACTAGTTCATTTCTATTTAACGTCCCCTCGGGGGGAAAGTGACAGTATTTTTCCACTCGTCTGATTGAACGCAGCTGTCTGGTTCCCTTTGTTTCAGGCCTCTATTAATTCACCAAAAGGAGGGTCATTGCAGTGCACTATTGGGGCTGGGGAAGGTTTCTCTTTCCCTCTCTTTGAATGACTTTGACCCATTTCTGAGATTCTTGGAGCGACCAATAACTGAATCTCTTCACACAGACAGTGTTCTACAGACGTCACACGTATAAACTCCTTCTGAAACGAAAGATACTCACCAAGGAACTTTGAAAATAAAAAGTTCAACCCCCAGGTTCTGTCCTGAGTTTCAGCACGTCAGGGGACGGGAGGTCGGTCCGTGTCCCGTTCCTCAAACAGGTGAGATGGGGTTCAAGGGGTGATCAGTCCCTTTCCACTGGAAACGATCCCCCCTCCGAGACAGTGTTCAATATCCTGCCGACAACGACACACTGTGGTGGAGAAAATAAACACAAGTGTTAAGAATGAAAAGTCCTGGAGTCTGATCTGCTCTAATCACAGTTACTCTGTCCTTCACAATAAGAACAGCACTGATCTCCCTCCTCCTCCCTCCAGCTCTAACAGAGTAGGAGTGTATGTGGACTGTCCGGCCGCACTCTGTCCTTCTACAGCGTCTCCACTGACACACACACACTCACACACTTACACACACTCACCACCACATTCACTGAACCCCTCTGTGCTGGGTTTATATGTTTATATTTATATTTTCTTTTATTTAAGGTTATTTTTCGAAGACAACATTTGTCACATTAGTGCACAATTTTATGTTCAGATGTAAAAGTTTCCATTAAACCCTTTGTACAGAAACGCCCTCTATTGTTAATCAACATTAATTAGTTCATAGCGTCAAATTATTTGATCAAAAAGCCCTCAACACCACCTCATATGTCTCAGTAGTAACACCACTACACACACACTGACTTTCAGCCCCCTGCTCGGTACTGACTGTTTACACCTGGAGCAGGACGACATTTAAACTCGGACATTTAAACCATAACAGACTGTAAAATCTCTTCAAATTCTGTCTTTAAAAAAACACAGTCTCAGGAGAGAGGCGCCGCACCGGTGAAAAGCTCCAAAAGATAATCCCTTACTCACCACGCCACAGTAAACGTGCCTTTATTTCCTGAGTAACGGTAACGCACTGTTCTGGAGCTCCTAGCGCCCAGGCAATGGTAAGTTTTGACGTAAAGTCTTCGTGAATTCAAAGTTGAGGGCGTTCCTTCTTAGATTCAGTGCAGCTGTGGACCAATGAGCGGCTGCCGGCTGTGAGCGGGGTCCTATTCCCCGGGGGAGGGGTGCGCTGCTGGACGCCGCTCTCCACAGGGATTCGCTCACAGCTCTGAGGGGGCGGGTCAGAAGTGATTGACACCTCTGTAAACCAATAGCAGGGACCCAGACGAAGACAAAGAGAGTCGATGTGCCGAGATCACTCACTCTCTCTGGGTCTGGGAGAGAGAGGGAGCGCCTGGGAACATATTTTAGAATAAACTTAAATTGACTTGTTTTATCGCAGAACAACCAAATAAAACCTCTAACTTTGGTAATTTTCAATACTTGTTTGAAGCAAATAAATGATTTTAGCATGTATTTGTGAGGATGAAATTGGTAAATCTTTGTCAAAATTAGCAAAATTAGCGTAGCATCTCTCATTGTAAACAACAAAAGATTAATATTTCTTGGTTCATTGGAAAAAAAAAGAAGCATTTGACTTTTTTTGCAGAAAGAACATATATTACTTCTCTAAAATTTAAAATACTCTTCTTCTGGACATAAAAATTATGAAATAAAATGTTAAAATCTGACATTTTAAACTGTTTTAATATATTCATTATTATGACATATAAAATAAAATTATATATTACAAACCTTTTCTAATACAAAAGCCACTGTAAGGATTTCAATCAAATAAATGACAAGAAACAAATAGAAATAACTCTTTGTGTTGGAGTTTTTAAACACCGTCCACACATTTTTGGTTGGTGGACTATTCTCAGTCCAGTAGTGAAGCTGAGGTGTTTAAAAACAGATGTACACCATGCTCCTGTGTGGTCAGTAGAGATGATAAAATGGACAGGGAGTGTAGAAACAAAAAGGTGGTTCCTAGTTATTCTTGCCTTATATTACAAAGAGTTAGTTGAACATTTTCTGAAATATAAAAAACATGCAGTGTCATAAATCAACCACAAGGAGAAAACGTTTGAATGCTTTAAAAAAACGAATATTATATATGTGTATTTTATTTAAGGAACAACAACATACAGTCCACTTCTTCTGCACCAAATGTATATGTCATTGGACTAAACGTTCACATACAGACTTTTCCTAAGGTTTGATTGTGTTTTTCACACAGGAAAGAGAAAACAAGGAGGTGGAGGCTCATGCTGAGAAGACTATGGGTTCATTAAACAAAGGGAATATGCGAAACACGGTCTAAATACAACCACAAGGGAGAAGAGATATATTCACAATGAGTGACAAGAAAGAACTGAACACACTGAGCTTATAAACAGCGACATAAGAATCTTGCAAGAAGATGGTAAAACCTTCACTAATCCTTCACACAGATATTATAACTGATATTATAAACCATTTAATCATAACCTAATGAGTAGGACACACATATCTTAACATACCTTTTTACTTAAACTGTATATTACATCACTACATGCCTCCATCAGCTTCTACATTCTTATGAAAACCAGTGAAAAACTCCTTTACCGTGGAAATGCCGGAATATTCTCTCACACATCAATTTGTCTCAGTGTCTGTGTGGGTTTCCTCCGGGTGCTACAGTTTCCTCCCACGGTCCAAAAACACACGCTAGTAGGTGGATTGGCGACTCAAACATGTCCATGTGTGAGTGTTTGTTACCTTGCTAAGGACTGCCTGCTCCTCCATGGTGTGTTCCCGCCCTGTGCCCAGTGATTCCAGTAATTGTTCCTACAAAGGGAGGGTGCACTCCAGAAAAATGACTTAAATGGTCTAGTCGGACGTGATTAAACCCACCGAGTTACTTAATAATATTTACATTACCCTGAGTCTACCCTGTCTGAACAGGGCTCAAGACATCCACAATTACACACAGTGTCATCAGCCAGGCTGGGCGGGATAGGCACATGCTTCTTCTTATATTTGTAAATCAACTACTGCTTAATGCAATGCCACTGGACAGCTCAACACTTTTGGAAGAGAACTCTATATGTCCGAATATGTTACAGCAGCCAACAGAGACACACCATTTGGCACTGTGCTTCTGATGATGAGGAAAATGGGCCATCAGACCCACCCAGATAAACTGAGACCTATTTTTTTGTGTATGTGTCCCGGCCTTGGATAGCTATTCAGGGAAATGACAGACATATCTAATAAAATGTACAATAAAAGTGAACTTTGGAAGCAAATACAGGACTTGATCCTTTATATCAGCTCACATTTCAGTTTCTCATTCTCTTAGCTCCATTACTTACGAGACTGAGGTCAGTTTCATAGTTCAAGAGACTGTGTACCCTTTTTCTCCTGATTTATTTCCTCTACTTCACACACACACACACACACACACACACACACACACATGCCCAATGCCAGTTGTCTCCTAGATGGGTAAATGTAAATGAGCGATGAGCTGTGGAGCACTGCAACAGTGGCACTGATTTCTCTGGAGTGATTTGAGCTCTAATCCACACGTCTTGAATGAGTTAGAATCTCAGAACTAATCACATTATTACCGGACTTCACTGAGGTTAAAGTGTCTGGATACAATCAAGTCCTCACAGCAGTATAACAATATCTAATGTAAAGACTTTACAGATGAATAGAGGCTGTTACTTCAGCAAAGAGAAGAAAAACTTCCTATGAATTAATTCCAGAATTACAGCATGAGCAAGTGTCAAGACATTTATCCATGTGTCTCCTTTGCTGAGATAATCCATCCACCTCACAGGTGTGGCATATCAGGACGCTGATTAGACAGCGTGATTACTGCACGTGTGGGCCTTAGGCTGGCCATAATAAAAGGTCACTTTAAAATGTGATTTGATGAATGATTTATAACTTTTGGAAGACATTTATTTTTGCACAGATTATTAATTTCCATCCCCTTTCAAATGTCTGCGTTTTAATTTGGTGTTTTTTATTTGAAGCGGATTTCTCATTAATTCTCCAAATTTTACACAACAATACAAACAAAGTCTGGAACGAACAATGTGTGGAACCATAAACTTTCAGTTCAGTTTGAAACTGTGCATTTCACAGAGAGACAACTATATTCATGAAAAGGACACATTTATTAAAAGTAACATCCAGATAATAGAAATATTCCCATGTTTATTATCTATAATTAAAACTTTATAAGCAGACAAAGCATATTTAATTTCATGAAACTTAATTTAAAGATGATTTTATGATCCATTAAAAATAAAACGCAGTCTCCCAACCCCGGTTAAATTATAATGCTAAAACACAGTATATGTACAAGTCTTTAATTTCACTCAAACCGATAATACACGGGTGTCCACATTTATTTTCTACAGTAATCTTACTCCACAGTTTGTGAGCAAGAGGAGGGGGGAACCCGGAATATCCACTTAATATCTCAAATCAACATAACTTTACGGACCTGCTACAATCTGTTCTATGATGACAGCTGTTCTGTGAATATGCTTAAAGCACAACATTACTAAACAAAGTGTTGCATCACGCAGATTTATTTCTTTGACCGGAAAATTAACGGATTCCCCGGATTCATGAAGCTGAGAGGAGAACTACAACACCCAGTGTGCTGTGCGGGTGTCACCATGACGCAATTCCCACATTTCCTGAAAACTACAGGAAGAACCGGATGGAGGGAGTCAGAAGAGAAACTACACAAAGCCGCTGGGGTTTGAGACGGTGAGCCTTAATAACATTAAAACATTATAACATTAATGTGAACACTATCCAGCGGGTTAAAGAGAGAGCCCTGTGTTTGTAGCTGTTCTCTGTGGTTTACTCTCAGCTTTAGTCGTGTTTTTGATCCAGACAGGATGGCGTTCAGTGGACTACAGCTGTTAGTGCGAAGCTTGGTTCTGTGTTTATTGTGTTGCTGAAGTCAAATATAGACCACATCTGAGTGTGTATTAACTCTACAAGAGTATTGTTTACTTTAGAGTCATTTTTAACATACTTTATGGTTCTATTGAACTGCTTTCGGTTTCAACTCTATACCCTTCTTCTTCCTACTGCTGCAGCCAATCAGATGCTCGATTTATTGTCAGTTTTTTAAGCCAATCACCAACAGGAGCTGTCACGTCAGCCAATCACCTTCTTAGTTTCTCTAGAAGAAGGCGGGATTGTCGCTGCTATTGGTTTAAAGCAGATCAACTGAAAACCCAGCAGTGAACAACAACTAAACAGAATCGGGGCGCTTTCTGTCAAAAGACAAAGGAGAAAAACTGTGAAAATAATGCGTTAAAACTTAAAAACTGTTAGAAAATCAGGATTAGGTTTTCCTCTGGTACAATTTGAGCTTATTGTTATTGTTCCAAAACGGTACATGAATCCAAAAAGGGGGATAAATCACCGTAAATATCTTCAGACTCTTACAGGTTTTAGTCTGTGAACCTTCTCTAGAGAATCTAAAGATTTCTCTGGGAGCTTGGGTCTTTCATTTCTCTTATCCTTTAGCTTATATACTGTGTTGAATATTTTAGATTCAAATTTGAACTCCTCTCAGACCAGAATAAGTTTTTTGGTCATCTTTTTTTAATACGTTTTTACTACATTTCAATCTTCACACTATGGTATACAATGAATGTAATCAGTGAATGCTGAGGTGTTCTACCTGCTTTGCGGTCTGTCTGCTCATAGCAAGAGAACTGTTCTTTTTGGGGAGTCTTGACTAGAAGAGGATGGGTTTATGTTTTGGGTGTTGTTTCATCTGATCAGGTTTTCCTGCCATATGAAAACACTTTTTTTTGGATGGTTCAGAGTTTATGACGAATTACAGGAAGTTGAGTCAGTACAAAAGACAGTGGTGGATGTGAACGGGCAATTTATTCACTGCCATCACAAAAAATCAACCAACCAAACAAACAAACAAACAAAAAACACCTAGAACAGATCTAAAACCATTTAGATCTGTTTATTTTTTATCTGAAATTCATTTCCATAACCATACGAAACCAAGTACAAAGCGTGTCATCAATTAAATTCAATTTAAAACATTTATGTGGTTCTGTGTGTTTTAACAAAGATGAGGGGAAAAATAACACATCACTTCTCTTCAGTCTCTGACACAGCAACTGTCGTATTTTTATGTTGTCATACTGTAGTAAACAAATAAATTTAAACAAGTGTGATTTCCACAGCATTACTTCTGCATTATTTCAAAGTGCACACTAGCGTACTACAAAGGGTATAAAAAATGGTAATGCTTCATTATCAGAAGGGCACTCGGTAGTGTAGAAGGTCAAGTTCAGTCAGTCGTGGTTTGGGACACAGCATTAATCAGACGCACCAGTGAGTAGAGCCTTTAACTGAACTGATGAAGAACAGTTTTAAAAACAAAGGTCTTTAATGAGATTCATGATGGCTTGTTGGTGGAGTGCACAGTGTTTGTGTGCTGTGGTTGTGGAGTGTGCAGTGTTTGTGGAGTGTGCGGTGTTGTGTGGTGTGTTAGTGGATTGTGCGGTGTTTGTGTGGTGTGTTAGTGGAGTGTGCGGTGTTTGTGTGGTGTGTTTGTGGAGTGTGCGGTGTTTGTGTGGTGTGTTTGTGGAGTGTGCAGTGTTTGTGTGGTGTGTTTGTGGAGTGTGCGGTGTTCGGGTGGTGCATTTGTGGAGAGTGAGTTTTTGTGTGGCGTGTTGTTAGTGTGCTGGGTTTGTGTGGTGTGTTTGTGGAGTGTGCGGTGTTTGTGTGGTTTGTTAGTTGAGTGTGCGGTGTTTGTGTGGTGTGTTAGTGGAGTGTGCGGTGTTTGTGTGGTGTGTTTGTGGAGTGTGCGGTGTTTGTGTGGTGTGTTTGTGGAGTGTGCGTGTTTGTGTGGTGTGTTTGTGGAGTGTGCGGTGTTTGTGTGGTGTGTTTGTGGAGTGTGCGGTGTTTGTGTGGTGTTTTAGTTGAGTGTGCGGTATTTGTGTGGTGTGTTAGCGGAGAATGCGTTTCTTGTGTGGTGTGTTTTTGGAGTGTGCAATGTTATTGGGGTGTTTGTGGGGTGAGCGTTGACTGTGGTGTTTTGTTGGAGTGTGTGGTGTTTGTGGAGTGTGTGGTGTTTGTGGAGTGTGCGGTGTGTTTGTGGAGTGTGTGTTGTCTGTGTGGTTTGTTTGTGGAGTGTAAGGTGTCTGTGCAGTGTGTTAGTGGGATGTGCAGTGTCTGTGTGGTGTGTTTGTGGAGTGTGTGGTGTGTTTGTGGAATGTGCAGTGTCTGTGTGGTGTGTTTGTGGAGTGTGTGGTGTGTTTGTGGAGTGTAAAGTGCCTAGCGTAGCTTTAACTCTTCCTTATGTCTCCACTTCACATTTCCAGAGAGCAGACATTCAGAGCAGAATCTCCAGAGCCCAGCGGTGTCTCTGAAGAGCAACAACTCAATGGCTCAGCCTCCATATTTCAGCAATGAAAGAATCAGTTCTGATCTGAGGTGAGACATGAACCACATTCTAGTGAGTTTTAGACTCACCTCAACAAGCAGCCTTTTAATTTTTTCTTGAGTTTTCTTTTGTGTGGTGTGCCTTGTTGGTGGAGTGTGCGGTGTTTGTGGAGTGTGCAGAGTTTGTGTGGTGTATTTGTGGAGAGTGAGATTTTGTGTGGCGTGTTGTTAGTGTGTGGTGTTTGTGTGGTGTGTTAGTTGAGTGTGCGGTGTTTTAGTTGAGTGTGCAGTGCTTGTGTGGTGTGTTAGTTGAGTGTGCAGTGCTTGTGTGGTGTGTTAGTTGAGTGTGCGGTGTGTTTTTGGAGTGTGCAATGTTTTGCTGTGTGTTTGTGGGGTGAGCGGTGACTTTGATGTTTTGTTGGAGTGTGCAGTGTGTTTGTGGAGTGTGCAGTGTTTGTGTTGTGTGTTAGTGGAGAGTGCGTTTCTTGTGTGATGTGTTTTTGGAGTGTGCAATATTGTTGCTGTGTGTTTGTGGAGTGTGTGGTGTTTGTGTGGTGTGTTTGTGGAGTGTGTGTTTTGTTACTGGAGTGTGCAGTGTCTGTGTGTTGTGTTAGTGGAGTGTGCAGTGTCTGTGTGGTGTGTTTGTGGAGAGTGTGGTGTGTTAGTGGAGTGTAAAGTGCCTAGCGTGGCTTTAACTCTTCCTTGTGTCTCCACTTTACATTTCCAGAGAGCAGACATTCAGAGCAGAATCTCCAGAGCCCAGCTGTGTGTCTCTGAAGAGCAACAACTCTATGGTTCATCCTCCACTTTTCAGCAATGAAAGAATCAGTTCTGATCTGAGGTGAGACATGAGAGTTTTAGCATGACTCGCCTCAACAAGCAGCCTTTTAATTTTTTCTTGAGTTTTCTTTTGTGTGTGTGTATGTGTGTGTGTGTGAGAGTGTGTGTGTTTTAGTGGAGTGTGCGGTGTTTGTGTGGTGTGTTAGTGGGGAGTGCAGTGTTTGTGTGGCGTGTTTTTAGTGTGCGGTGTTTGTGTGGCGTGTTAGTGGAGTGTGCTGTGTGTTAATTGGGTGTGTGGTGTTTGTGTGGTGTGTTAGTGGAGTGTGTGGTGATTGTGTAGTGTGTTAGTGGAGTGTACATTGTTTGTGCACTGTGTTTGTGGAGAGAAATGATTTGGCAAATTTTTCATGGGCTCAACCCACATACTCAGCTCTACTGCTCATCCCACAAATGCATGTTCCTTACAAATGTGACACCATTTAAAGGGGAAATTAACAGACTTTCTAATGGTATAAGATTTATTGCCAAGAAGCATTGTTACAACAAAGAAATAATCTACAAACACACATTTCCTTACTTTTTGTGCTAAGTTTAGTTTATTACAGAGTCCACTACCAGAAACCTCTGCTTTTCAGAGGTAGTTCTAAATCCTCCAGTAATGTATTTCAGGCTTTGTTCTTTGTCTACTGAAGTATGATTGTGAGAATATGTAAATGTACTCATTCACTTTTAGTTTATAATTCCTCTCTTTTGATGTATTTCAGAATGAGTTTTAAATATTAAAATATTAAGATCAGTTCTAAAGGGAATATGCAAACAGTGAAGTGTTCATTTGTTGGTGTTTTTGTAACATCCTGTGAACAGTACATTACTGAAGTAAAGAGGAGAAACAACATTGGTTCCATTTCTTAGCGCCTTGTGTCAGGCAGGTGATCCACTTTTCTAAATATGGGACATTGATTTATTTTCTGTAAATACAAATCGTGTTTATTTTCTCAGGTTTAAGCCGTGTTTCTGTGTCAGTAAAATGTTACCTTCAGTGCTATAATGATTATTAGTAGATGAAGAAATGGAGAGTAGCTTCTCTTTGGTTGAACTGAGTCAGTGAATTACTCACTTGTATGAACTTATGTTTAAGTCTTGTTCAAGTTTCAGACTCTCTCACACTTACACATTCTGTTTCATCAACTCTTTTATTTCTCCTCTAGCTCTGGGAGGGATGTGCTGCTCCAGGATGGTTCCAGGTGTGGAGTGTGTGAGCAGATTCAGACAGATCCAGTCTCTATCACCTGTGGACACTCTTTTTGTAGACAGTGCATCAGGAACCTTAGGGACCAGTCTGCCCACTCAGGAGACTTGACCTGTCCCTGCTGCAGAAAGAGGTTTAAAACAGGCTCTGTTCAGTTTCCACACACGGAGGAGTCCATGGAGCTGGATGAATACAAAGCAGTGGATGACGTCCTGCTCAGTGTCTCAGTGAGAAACAAAATCAGCCTGAAGAACAAGTACGAGAGCTTATTTGAGGGATTCAAAACACAAGAGAATAAAATCCTCCTGAACAGGGTTTACACTCAGCTCTACATCATCGAGGGAGAGAGGGAAGGAGTGAATGAGGAACATGAAGTTTTACAGATTGAAAACAAACCCTGGAAACAAAACCTGCCAGATACACCAATAAACTGTTTAGACATATTTAACCCTGTACAGTGTACGATGAGAGAAATGGAAGAAGACGACACCAGAGCTGTGATGGATGAATATGTGAGACGTGAAGAAAGAAAAGAAGATAAAAATCCACAAGTGGAAAAACTTAAAAGCGTTCTGACTAAAGGCATTGCTGGCATTGGAAAAACTGTCTCTGTGCAGAAGTTCATTCTGGACTGGGCTGAAGGAAAAGCCAATCAGGATATAGAGTTCATGTTTGTGCTTCCATTCCGAGAGCTGAACCTGATTAAAGACAAACAGTACAGTCTTCATGGACTTCTGTGTGACCTCCATCCTGAGCTCCGAGGTCTGGACACAAAGGAATATGACGTGTGTAAAACTGTGTTCATATTTGACGGCCTCGATGAAAGCAGAATTCCACTGAAGTTCTCAGAGTGTGAGAAAGTGTCAGACGTGACCAAGGTGTCTTCAGTGGACGTGTTGATGACAAACCTCATCAAAGGAGACCTGCTTCCCTCTGCTCACATCTGGATAACCTCCAGACCAGCAGCAGCCAATCAGATCCCCTCTCAGTACATCAGCCGTGTGACAGAAATTCAGGGATTCAATGATCCACAGAAGGAGGAGTACTTCAGGAAGAGGATTAGTGACCAACACCAAGCCGACAGTGTCATCACCCACATTAAGACAACGAGGAGTCTCCACATCATGTGCCACATTCCAGTCTTCTGCTGGATCTCAGCGACTGTGCTTCAGCGAATCATGAAACAAGGGACCACAGAAATCCCTAAAACTCTGACTGCAATGTACTCACACTTCCTGTGCACTCAGACAATCATGAGGAAGGAGAAGTATGAGGAGGAAGATGAGAGAGGAACTCTACAGCAACTCCTAAGTTCCAACAAGAACATGTTTCTGAAACTGTCTGAACTGGCTTTCAAACAGCTGATGAAGGGCAATGTGATGTTCTATGAAGACGACCTGAGAGAGTGTGGGATTGATGTCATTGAGGCCTCAGTGTACTCTGGGATTTGCACTGAGATCTTTAGGGAGGAGTCTGTGCTTTACCAGAGGAAGGTTTACTGCTTTGTGCATCTGAGCTTTCAGGAGTTCCTGGCTGCTTTCTATGTGTTTCACTGCTGTGTGAGCAACAACACGGAGGAACTGCAGCTTCTGAAGCCGAAAAACATGAAGTGGTCTGACAGTGTTTCACTGGACGAGCTGCTGAAGGGAGCTGTGCGTACAGCTTTAAAGAGTAAGACTGGACACCTGGATCTGTTTCTCCGTTTTCTGTTAGGCATCTCACTGGAGTCCAATCAACAACTCCTGCAGGACCTACTGACACACACAGTGAGCAGCTCTGAGAGCATCAAGAAAACAGTTCAGTACATCAATTACATTATAGAAAGAGAGGATCTTCCTTCTGACAGATCTATCAACCTGTTCCTCTGTCTCACTGAAATGAATCACTCCTCTTTATCCAGTAAAATCCAGGAGTATCTCAAATCAGAGAAAGGCTCAGATAAGAGACTGTCTGCTGGAGAGTGTTTAGCGTTAGCCTACATGCTCGTGAACTCAGACGAGGTGCTGGATGAACTGGACTTGAGGAAGTACAAAACCACTGAGAAGGGTTATTGGAGACTGATCCCAGCTGTGAGCAACTGCAGAAAGGCTGTGTGAGTGTTGTGTCTCAGTGAATTTATTTTAATACTTCAGTTCTGATGCTGAAGGAGACACATTTCCAGACTGGTTTTGGGGCAGGGTCTAAAATGTTACACAACAGAAAGTTCTGCAGTAAATTCACCTCAGTGTGTACATAAGGGATGTTCAGTTTAGGTGTAATATGATAAATCTAACAATCACAATTCCAAAATGAACATTTACTCTCTCTTTTTCTCTCTGAAATTCACATCGGTATTTACTTCACATTGCAGATTGCCTTGCTGTAAGCTGTTCATGAATTCCTGTGAAAGTCTCTGCTCTGTTCTGAAATCACCAAACTCAACCCTGAAAGAGCTGGAGTTCAGTGAGACTGACCTGCAGGATTCAGGAGTGGAGCTGATCTCTGAGGCACTGAAGAGTTCACACTGTAAACTGGAGACACTCGGGTGAGATTTCTGTGATTTCATTCCTGAATGGAAATAATTTAAGACTGTTTTGATGGGTCTTTGATTTCAGTAGAAATGAGCTAAAGGGGAACATGTCCATGCGTCTTAAAAAGCATTGACAATGTGTATCTATATTTCTATTGTTTTGTTTGTTTAGTGTGTTCAGTGATTCTATGTGCATACAGAAAAGGGAAAAAGAAAACAGATATGTTTTGGCTCATTTATTCAGACAGGTGTAATGTTCCCAGTGCTTCATTTGCATTTCTCTAAATAGATTCTGTGATGGAGCGCACCACCATATTTTTTCTGTGAAAGGTATTGGATCTCAAAAGTGATGTTTAGAGGAAAAAGTACCTAATGCAACAAAGTAGTCACACCTGTAGGGACAGGATAGATTATCAGGGGGACCTTGAAATGAACCATTTTCACAAACTCCCTGCAGCCCCCCAGCCTTCCTTCTTGTTCCTCATTTAAAGTACAGCACGGGGACACAGCTGTGGTCTGGGAAATAGACTTTGGCCTGAAATAATTATATTATAAAACATATTGTCCAAACATCTATCAATTCTGTGTTACTGAAATAATCATTTATTTTTCATTCAGGTAAAACTGTTTGTAAGGCACCTATCCTCTGTTTGGACGTTATATCCTTAAATATATCGACAGGGGAAGCACATGAATGACTGCCTTCACTTTACTGAAATATTACTGATGCTTCTGTGACGAGTGCATTGCAGTGTAGTAGCGGTGCATTGTAAAATTAGACTTGCCTTTTTCCCGTTCTCTCCACTGGTGAAAGGTGATGTAATAGAAATTCAGATTAAATTTAGAGCAGAGCAGAAGCCACTACCTTTGTTCAATAACTAGGAGAAAAAAGAAGTTTTCTAAATCATGCTTAACGTACCAGGAACTTAAAGTAACAGGGTGAAAGAGGAAGGTGGGGTCTCAGGTGACTTTAAATGTTAATGTCTGCCCACTTTAGGATAAACTGATTTGTACACTTTAATTATTAATCCACAACTGAACACTGTGTGGTTATATGAAGTTGTTATGCCACATTAACATCAGTCTGGAGCTGATTCTATCTGCATTTTCCTGAAGGACACAAAAAAAAAAACATTGTGACATTCGTAGCTCAGTGTAAATATGAAATCAAACATGTAGACATCTCTTTCTCAATCATTTCAGAAATGTTCCTGTAACTATTCAGTGAGTAATGCCATCTCTCTTTACAGACTAACTGGCTGTAAACTTGGGAAAAAGTCTTGTGAAGATCTGGGCTCAGTTTTACTGGTGAACTCCTCCCTGAAAGAACTGGACCTCAGTAACAATGACCTGCAGGATTCAGGAGTGGAGAAGCTCTCTGCTGCACTGAAGAGTTCACTCTGTAAACTGGAGACACTCAGGTCAGTTCTGTCAGTTCAGACCTGATATTTAATGCTCTTTAACATGACTATTATTATCTTTACAAAAATACATATTTTTTATATTTGCATAAATCTGATTGGCTAGTCCTACATTGTCTCTCCAGTCACTTCAGGACTTCTGTAAAGTGTTTTCCACTGCTGGAGTAACGAACAACAGACTGAACACCAGACTTTACATGGTGTTTCCATGGTGATTTTATCAGTCATACAGCCTTCAAAACAAAACAGAGGTTTATTATTATTGTGATATGCAGCCAGTGTCACTTTGGTCATTTATAGGGATTATTAGAGATGTCCTAATCCGATCTCAAAGATCAGTATCGGGTCCGATCACAGCGTTATTTTACTGACCTGTATCGGCTTTATTGGGCTCGATCTTAAGTCTGATCCCTTGTTTCCTCTAGGCAGCAAGCTCAGATTCTCTCCTACGTCTGTAGCATGTGTTGCTACCAGATTTGGCCTGCTGCCTGATTTGGACTGCATATGCACAGAACATCATACTTGTGTAGACTTTGCTGATAACTCTAAATTGTATTAATTTCTTCTCTGAGGATAATTGTAAATAGACACAGCACTGTTTGGCTGAATGGTGTGTGTCCCACAATGTTATTCTGTCATGTTTTTTTTAAACAGAAGACTACCACAACAATATCTTCAGCAGTAAATAAACACATTTAGCAGGGGCTCCAGTTGTTTAAAGCTGTAAAGGACTGTAAGGAATGACTAACTCAGTGTTAATATGTGTTTAAAGATAAAGCTCTCCTCTGCTTTGGAAAACACTCTGCTCCTGTAAGCTACATGTGTGAAGTTCTGCGCATGCGCAGTCCAGATCCAGCAGGTCACACGAATTGGGTAGCCACACCATGCTTTGTAAATGTGGTGATCTGACTCTGCTGGACACCCAAATTGGACCAAGGCCCACACTGTCAGCCAGAGTTAATCCCTGCGTTTGAGTGCACGTTCACGAACTCACACCTTTCTGACTGTTCTGCACAAACACACATTCCCACGAGTCAGATTCAGAGCAAAAGGGGATGTGATTAGAGTCATCAGCCGTCTCATATTTGGACAATAAAAGCCGTGTTGTGTTTGGGTACGATACGGGATGCGTTTTATCCTGTATTTTTGAGGTAAGGCTGAGACTATGATTTGTTTGAGACACGCTGCTCTCCCTGAGTCAGAGGAGGGGCAGATTCTCCACGGCTCCTAAACAGAGAATGAGCTTTTCATTGGTTGTCACTTTTATTAAGCCAATCAGCAGCCAGAATTAGCTGTCCATCATTTATTGCTGCAGCCAATGGAGTCACATTCCCACCTACAGGGTTTTGTTTTATAGCTGCGCTGAGAGAAACAGGTCAGTGCTGTAAAAAGATATTACTTATTTTAGCACTGTGTCCTGAAGAAACTACATTTCATTTCTCCCTCAACACACCTGTGATGACAATAAAACTGCCAGACTTTTAGAATCTGTCACAGTCGAGGGAGGATGAGGACATGCACGCAAGGAATATTTATTTAAACAAAACCAAGGCAAACACAACAAACAGAAAACAAACAGGAGCAGGGAGGCAAGAAAAACTAGAACTCAGTGGAACATAACTGTGAACTGGTGGTAATGTGTAAGACAGCAGACAAAGAAACACATCTACACCCACAAGAATGGACAAGGGAACACTGAAACAAAGGGACTATATATACACAGAGCACTGATAAGGAACACCTGGGGACAATAATGAGAGGGCAGGACAACAAAGTAGACTCCGACGAGAGGGCGAAGCTAAGGCGGGACTAGGGCAAAGATAGGAAGAATAAACAAAGCCGTGTGCTAAATGAGCACATGGTTAGGAAAACAAACAGGACCTGACAGAATCAGAGTAATTCTTTATACAGGTGTGTAAGACAAACATAGGAGTCTAAATAATCAGACAAGTCTGTGTAATTAATATTAAATATAGTAATGAAATGAGGATGAGGCTCTTTCAGAACTCTTAAACCGAGGAGATGCTTTCACTTCAGACCTCATTTTAATTAAATGAAAATATAAAGTAGTCATACAGCGGGTCTTCTGCTCACCTCCAACATTTCTTTCAAATACTGTATTACTTTATGGCTATTCTATATTTTCATTAAATGAAAAAGACTAGAAGAAAAGAGGAGGTTTGATAAATGGAGCTAAATGTAACAAAGAACATAAAGTCACAGGGTGAAAGAGGTCCACTGTTATTTCAGAATAACTGTAAATGTTGATGTCTGCACCTACACACCATCAGCTGATTTTTCTCAGGGGAGTGTTTTACTGAAATCAAACACCACACACAACTCAGAACTGACACATTCAGAACTCACACAGGTTCAGTAAAGATTAGTGAGTTGTTCAGGTTCTGTACCACATTCACACACCGTCACAAACTGTAGCTGATTCTGACCTCACTTTTCTGAATGACGTTAGAGAAATGAGGCAATGATGAGTGAGAAAAGAAAACACAGTGACGTTTCTCCTTCTGTCACTGAGTGTGATGTTCCTAGCCAGGTCAATATATGAAGTAGAACCTGTTCATGAAATGTTCCTGTGACTATTCAGTGAGTAATGTCCTCTCTCTTTACAGACTAACTGGGTGTAAACTTAGGGAAAAGTCTTGTGAAGGTCTGGGCTCAGTTTTACTGGTGAACTCCTCCCTGAAAGAACTGGACCTCAGTAACAATGACCTGCAGGATTCAGGAGTGGAGAAGCTCTCTGCTGCACTGAAGAGTTCACTCTGTAAACTGGAGACACTCAGGTCAGTTCTGTCAGTTCAGACTTGATTTTTAATGTTTCACCAACATTAGTGTTATAGATCTTAGCATGTTTATTTAGAGGATACAGTGTGAAATATTAAGATGAAGTCAGGTGCTGGATTCCTAGATTATAATTCACTACTCACAAAAATCAGATCATCTTCTCCTACATTATCTCTGCTCTCTGAACACTTCAGGACTTCTGTAAAGTGTTTCCACTGCTGGAGTAACAGTCAACAGCAGACTCTCCCCATGGTGACATTATCAGTCATACAGGCTATGAACCAGAGCAGAGGTTTATTATTATAGTGATATACAGACACTGACTCTTTGGTTTTTATCTTTTAATGTGTTCTACACAGAGTCTGATCAGTGTAATGTAAAAGATCAGACTGAACTCTGTTGTTCCTAAAGTTAGCTTGTTGTTTGAGGCATTTCTCTTTAGCTGCTCTAAGAGGTTTCTGTGAAGCTTCAGTTCTGTTCTGTTAAACTGTGTGTTATAATGTTTAAATGAAGCATTTTCTCCCCCCACTGGAGGAAAGATGAGTTTTTTACTTTGTTTTTGTTGTTGTTTGTTTGTTTCTCCTCTAAATGAAATCAACATGTCTTTCTTAATCCTTTCAGAAATGTTCCTGTAACTATTCAGTGAGTAATGTCCTCTCTCTTTACAGACTAACTGTGTGTAAACTTGGGGAAAGGTCTTGTGAAGATCTGGGCTCAGTTTTACTGGTGAACTCCTCCCTGAAAGAACTGGACCTCAGTAACAATGACCTGCAGGATTCAGGAGTGGAGAAGCTCTCTGCTGCACTGAAGAGTTCACTCTGTAAACTGGAGACACTCAGGTCAGAGTTCTGGGATTTTATTCTTCATTTTCTACTCTTCACAAACATGACTTTATACATTAAAAAATACATTTATTTTTTTCTAAGCTCTTATATAAAATATAAAGGAAAAGACTGTGTCACTAGATTATAATAAACACCACTGGGATTATTAACACAACTAGGGGTGGGGGATATGGCCCTAATTTTGACAATAACAATATTCTTGGTGATATGAATAAAACACTGAAAATACTTAAATAAATGTTATATTAATATGAATTATATTCAATGATATATATTTAATAGAGCTGGGCGATATGGACCAAAAATAATGTCTCAATATTTTTTAGCTGAGTGGCGATATACGATATATATCTCGATATTTTTCTCCTCGTGAGATAATAACGAAAAGGCACTTCTGAGTCAAAGCTACAGGTCCCAAATGTCACACAGGAACTTTTATTAACATTCAGCTGTAGATGTCCATGAGACATTGCTCAAAATAAACTATTGGCACATATTAAATAATAATGCTCCTTAAATAAAATACTGTTATTTTCCTGCGTAACAAAAGACTCATAGCTGTGCTGTTAAACTGTAAACAGAAAACATACAGAGCAACAATAGCAGAAAGTTCATTTGTTCTTTAAAAGTGAGTTTCCTGTGAAGCAGACTTCACCAAAGTGCTTCCTCCTGTGTGTGCTCCTGTACGTCTAGTACTTTGTGTAAATAACAAATCATGTAAACAGACTGAATGAAATAAAAATAAATCCATCCTTCAGTCATCAGTAGGGCTGGGCGAAATGGACAGAAAATCATATCTCGATATATTTTAGTTGAATAGTGATATACGATATATGTTGTGAAAAATAATGTGAACAAATGTTTTATGAACATTTTATAAACAGAACATTCAGTTTTGTGTGTTAGCTCCACCTCGTCTCTCAATATTCAAATGAAAATCAAATGTCCGTGTGTGTTTAAGACAAAGGTTTTCATTAACTCTTCCCCATAATTGTACACTGAAAGGCAGCGCTTCTTGTGCAACTGCGACTGGACAATTGTTATCGTGGGTCAGGAGTTTTAATCAGCCTTTTGGAGCCCTTTTTCTCTACTGTTGAGAAGGGGAGCAGACCCTTTTGCTCTGTAGTAAACTACCGCTTTAGTAACACCACGCCACTTCGTACTTTTCTTTTCGTAAGGCACAGCGTTAGCTAATGAAGCTTGCAGTGCTGTCTGAACTAGTTTAGGGAACTGTACTGGGACGTGAATACTTCAGAACAGTGGCAGCAGCACCTCGGAGTTTAACAGCTTCATACAGAAGTTTGTGCTGCTGTTGTAAGTGGTGAAATAGGCTGGGAGTGCTCCCACATTTTGATACTACCTCCTTTCAGCGTTCCCTGCAGATAGCCGTTTCTGCTCCTCATCTGACCGGTAAAATCCGAACCATTTACATATAACAGAACCGCTGTTCTTCTTTTTCATGCCCTGTGTTACTCTGCTCCTGTGTGTGTGTGTGTGTGTGTGTGTGTGAGAGAGAGAGAGAGAGAGAGAGAGCGAGAGAGTGCCCGGGTGGGAGCAGGGCTGTGAGCAGAGTAGAGGTGGGCAAGACCGGGAGTTTTGATTTCGATCCGATACCAATTAAATACAGCGCCAGTATCGCCGATATTGATACTGATACCGATACCACTAGTCTTCACCACGTGCAGGTGCCAAAGCAAAAGACAGGAGCTGGGGGTAGGTGCCAGCGCGCCTGCTCTGCGCTGACTCACCCATATGGGGTTATTTTTGTGCCACAATTCTGAGATTTTCTCCAGTGCGATTAAATTCATTCCAGTTATAGATTCACGGTCCATGTAAAGTATCAGTTCTGTATTTTATCATTTGTGGCTAAATCCAAAAATAGAATATTGTGTGTAAAACTTTATTTATTCACATTTTCATTTGGTTTATTAAATAACGGTATAATTTAATATATAATTATTATATTTTGTATAACGGTATTATATAAAGAAGGTTTTCTCATTTTTAAAATGTGCTCTCTCTCAGAAACAGGTTTGTATCATCACCATGTGTCAGTGTGCACTGTCTGGCGGTGCTGATCTGAACTGCACAGCGACAAAAACCCTTCACTCGACCCACACTCACAGATACGAGGCTCAGCGCGACCCGGCAGTGCAAACCGAATTTTAACACCGTCCTCAAGGCATAAATACAAAGTGCTAACTTTGATGTTTTTACACTTGCTCTTGTAAGGTCACTGTTGTCAGAGCTGTTAGTTTCAGAGCAGGACGGGTTTAGAACCACACTCTGAAACAATTGTACACACGGCAAGAAGGGGACTATATTCTACAGCCGTCTTGTGGCTATTTCTCATTGTTTATTTCATTTAATTACGTATATTGTATAATTTCTTATATATACACAGTGAAACCTTGACTTACGAGTGAATCAACTTAAGAATCTTCTGAGATACGAGCCGTCGCTCTGTCGTTTTTTCTTTGCTTTATGATGTGAGCCAAGATTTGAGTTACAAGTGAGCGAGTTTACACCACCCGCCATTAGACAGTCCAGTGAGAGTTCAGTTCACTTGGTTATCTTTCTGCATGGACATCCAGATCTGTTTTAGCCCTTTTTTTATTTTTTTGTTCATTTATTTATTTATTTGTTTATTTTTTTGATAGAATCCGCACACGTAGTGTTGCCAATTGTCCCGTAAACCACAAAATCGTCCCGTATTCGGACACTAAAATATGCATTCCTTTTTACACCGATACAGGACGTTGTTTATTAGTTTTTTTATTCTTGTTTTTTTTTTTTTTTTGAGGTCACACTTATGTTTGAGACAGAAACACACAGCTCTCCCTCAGATGGAGAGAGGGGCAGATTCTGCACGGCTCCTAAACAGAGAACACGAGTTTCATTGGTCGTCACCTTTATTTATCCAAATATTTTATTGGTCGTCATCGTTATCCAATCAGCAGCCAGAGTTATCTGTCCATCATTTAGTGCTGCAGCCAATGGAGTCACAGCGGTTTGTTTTGTGGAAGCGCTGAGAGCAGCAGGTCAGCAAGGAGTGAGATTAGTCTCAAAATACTTTACAAATGCATAAATGTTAACAAATGTTTTAGGATGTGGGGGACAACTTAAACGGAGACGCATTTGCGCAATATTTAATGTGGAAGTTCAAACAAAATGCCGCCAGAGCCGCTGAATTCAGCTTCATATCACAGACAGTTAGGAGGAGGATCACTGGGGAACACTTGAAGGTGCCCTAAATTTAACAACGTTAAAGTCCAGTGGAACTTCCCTAATTTTGCTGCAGAATAGGGTCGTCAAATAAAATACTTTATAATCATTCCGTATTTGGACACTAAAAGCAGCGTTGCTTTATGTTTCCGTACGCGATGTGTTTCGTATTTTTCCGATTGGACTGTTAAAACGGGTGATTTGTTTCGGCTCCTAAACAGAATATGCGCTTCTCATTGGTCATCACTTTTATTTAACCAATCAGCAGCCAGAGTTATCTGTCTATAATTTACTGCGGCAGCCAATGGAGTCATAGTCCCGCCTACAGGGGGTTGTTTTAGTGTGGCCCTGACAGGAACAGGTCAGTCCTGAAACACTGGGGAAAACAGCAGTGTCACCTAGCGGGGGCTTGTTCTCCTGCTGGCCACTTTAGTGGATCAGGCTGCATTTGTATTTGGATCGGGTGAAATGCGAAAGGAAAGTCTCAAAATCCAAAAACCCGCGAGAGAAAATGAACAAATGCATGTCACGAAAAACTCGAGTGACTTGATTCACAAACGCAGATTCAACACTTTACAAATAAATTTTAAATTGGTTGAAGAAGTCACGTGATGTAAGGAAAACGAGGAAGTGAGTAGAGGAGAGAGTGTTTGTGGCTTCTGACGGTGGAAAAATAAAAAACAGCACTGCCAGGAAATTATCTGTCTCCATCTGGTTTCTTTTTGAATGAAGAGTATTCCAACCACCCTTTATCGAACCCCTACGTGTACACTAGTGTTATCTTAGCTCCTTGTGGCTTTGCTTAATCTGTACCTCGTCAAAGAAATGTTCTGCTATGAGGCACTTACCCCAGACCCCCTGGTTAAAGCTTAGCCCCTCATCATTCATCTCTAGTGACTGCCCTGTCTTGTCGTGCAAACATCTCAGTCGTATCACTGTTTTTATAGCATTGTAGCATTAACGGTGTAGAGAGCAAATTAAGAGAAAGAACACGAAAAGAAAAACTCCCCCAATCTCCTCCACCATTTATTTTATTTATTCATTTATTTTATTAACACTTAATTGGCTTTGAATGGTAAGACTGATGTAGAGATACAGGTGAAATTGTACCATTTTGCTAAAATGCAAATAAATAATCATAAATATACGTAAATATATAAGATAAGCACCGCGACCCTGAAATGGAGAAGCGGAGAAGAAAATGATGATGATGATGATATAAGATAAGCAGTGCGTGTTTTGCTCGTTAAAGTGATTTGAAATGAAACATTATAATAACTTAATTTTAGTCCAATATATTATTTCATTTCTCCGTAATAAAAAACAATGGTGTGCCTAAACGTACATTTGGATTTGAAGCACTGATGGCTTTACCATCAGTTTCCAAAGCGCAAATAGCTTGACCCCAGTGAATCACCTCAGGGAAAACCCTTTTCTGCTCCATAACAATGAGGAATAGCCTCAGAGACGGCTGTAGAATGTAGTCCCCGTCTTGCCGTGTATACAATTGTGTCAGAGTGTGGTTCTAAACCCGTCCTGCTCTGAAACTAACAGCTCTGACAACAGTGACCTTACAAGAACAAGCATAAAAACATCAGAGTGAGCACTTTGTATTTATGTGCCTTGAGTTGCCTTGACGACTGTTTGATAAAAAGAAAAAGACTGGCTGTTTTAATGTTTAAATGAAGCATTTTCTTCCCCCTCTGGAGGAAAGATGAGTCGCAGTGGGATATTTTTGTTTGTTTGTTTTTGTTGTTGTTTGTTTCTCTTCTAAATGAAATCAACATGTCTTTCTTAATTCTTTCAGAAATGTTCCTGTAACTAATCAGTGAGTAATGACCTCTCTCTTTACAGACTAACTGTGTGTAAACTTGGGGAAAAGTCTTGTGAAGATCTGGGCTCAGTTTTACTGGTGAACTCCTCCCTGAACGAACTGGACCTCAGTAACAATGATCTGCAGGATTCAGGAGTGGAGAAGCTCTCTGCTGCACTGAAGAGTTCACTCTGTAAACTGGAGACACTCAGGTCAGAGTCCTGGGATTTTATTCTTCATTTTCTACTCCTCACAAACATGACTTTATACAATAAAAATAGTTATTTTTAAGCTGTAAAATGAAATATTAAGGGAAAAACTGGATTACTAGATTATAATTTACATAATGTAATATATAATGTATGATGTGCAATTATTTGTCATTGTATAACAGACAATGAAAGGTGTCCTCTGCATTTAACCCATATGTGGCAGTGAACACACACACACACACACACACACACACACACACACACACACATACTAGTGCACTAGGGGCTGTGAATACACAACCAGAGTGTTTGGGGGTTCAGTTCCTTGCTCAAGGACACTTCAGCCGTGGATGTTCCTACTGGACCTGGGGATTGTACCAGCAACCGAATAAAATAAAATTGTAAACGAATAAAATTAGGATCATAACTTAAACAGGGAGGTCATGGTATAGAAACCTTTACTGGATTAACATCTGTATATTTACTTTTAGTAATAACCCCTCTGTGGGACACTGTTGTGATAATGTTGTGTTGTGATTTCATTTATATTTATATTAACTTTACTCATTTCTATTGAGTGAGGTTTTGAACAGACTCTAAAATGTCTTAGATTTATGAAAACAAACATCCAGGTCTTTTAATTAATCATGTCAAATTTCTTAAACTGTTTTTTTTTATAACTTTTACCTTTAGATTTCAACCTGTTTGATACTGAAGTGTTTTTGTAAATTAAACAGAATTTGGTGCTTGTTGGTTTGATTGTAAACAGCAGCTTGATTTGCTCTGAGTAAATACCACATCTCTCATTTTACACCCCCCCCTCTCTCTCTGTGTAGATTGTCTGGTTGTTTAGTTAAAAAGGAAGGCTGTGCTTTTCTGGCTTCAGCTCTGAGCTCAAACCCCTCACACCTGAAAGAACTGGATCTGAGCTACAATCACCCAGGAGACACAGGAGTGAAGCTGCTCTCTGTTAAACTGGAGGATCCACACTGCAGACTGGACACACTTAGGTACAGACAGCTTTCTGTATTTGTGTGTGTTCAGTTTCTGATGTCATCTGCTGTTACTGTATTTCTATAAAGCTCTACAGCTCATTGTTCCTTCTTCATTTAGCCTTTGCTCTGCTATAGTAGTATTTAACACTCTGTCTCCACTGTTCAGTGTAACTGTTGTCAGGCTGAAGGCTTGTGAGACAGTGAAGTAAAACTAAGCCCCAAAAAACAGTCTCTTAATGTTTCTAGAACAGTCTTCAGAAATGTACATTCAGTGTTTAGGGAAGTACAGGAGTACTCTGGTACAACAGTTCTACGACCTCAATGCTGAAACACTTCAGACTGAAAGATCCTACACTACTGCTGCATCCTGAAACTGAGTCGACTAGTCCATCATTATCTCTGTATTCCTATCATTTCGGGGCGTCTAAATGGGTCGGGATCAATGGTCAACAGATTGAAGAGCAGACTTTAATACCCATAGAGGTTTTATCAGTCAAACAGGCTACAAACCAGAGCAGAGATTTATTTATTATAGTGATATACAGCTATTGACTCTTTGGTTATTACTATTTTAATGTCGTCTACAGAGAGTCTGGGGAGTGTAATGTAAAAGTTTAGTCAAAGCTGTGTTCTTCCTAAAGTTATTCTGTTATTCGGGGCGTTTCAGTTTAGATTCTCTCAGAGTTTTTGTGTTTATCTGTAAAGCTGCAGTCCATCAGTTCTGTTCAACTGTGTGTTTTGTTTTTCCTGAATGATCCTAATCAGAGATCACACAAACATTTGGTGAAGTAGTATGGTATAAAATGGACAGTAGAACTCACTGCTGTGTTTCACAGTGAAAGTAAGAGCATTTCTCACAGGACTGGGACTAAACAGCTGTGTGGTCTTTAGAAAACCACTGCTCAGTGTTGGAGATTAATCAGAAAAAAAGGCTTCAGTTCACTATGGAGCATAAACACTGGACTCTGGAGCAGTGGAAAAAGATCATGTGATCTGATGAGTCCAGACTGACCCTATTCCAGAGCAATGGGGGTGTCAGGGTCAGAAGGGAAGTGGATGAAGTGATGATGTCCCTGTCATGCACTGTATTCAGTGGGTCAGGTCTAGACTCAGCAGTGTTATGATCTGGGGGTCTTCGGTGGGTCAGGTCTAGACTCAGCAGTGTTATGATCTGGGAGTCTTCAGTGGGTCAGGTCTAGACTCAGCAGTGTTATGATCTGGGGGTCTTCAGTGGGTCAGGTCTAGACTCAGCAGTGTTATGATCTGGGGGTCTTCAGTGGGTCAGGTCTAGACTCAGCAGTGGTATGATCTGGGGTTCTTCAGTGGGTCAGGTCTAGACTCAGCAGTGTTATGATCTGGGGGTCTTCGGTGGGTCAGGTCTAGACTCAGCAGTGTTATGATCTGGGGGTCTTCGGTGGGTCAGGTCTAGACTCAGCAGTGTTATGATCTGGGGGTCTTCGGTGGGTCAGGTCTAGACTCAGCAGTGTTATGATCTGGGGGTCTTTGGTGGGTCAGGTCTAGACTCAGCAGTGTTATGATCTGGGGGTCTTCGGTGGGTCAGGTCTAGACTCAGCAGTGTTATGATCTGGGGGTCTTCAGTGGGTCGGGTCTAGACTCAGCAGTGTTATGATCTGGGGGTCTTCAGTGGGTCAGGTCTAGACTCAGCAGTGGTGTGTGGCAGTAAAATGAAGTCCACTGAGGACCTGAATGGACTGAATGATCAGGTCGTCCCAGCAGTGGATTGTTTCAGGACGACACCAAGATTCATCAGGCTCAGATTGTGAAAGAGTGAGGAATCATTTTCACACATGAACTGACCACCCCAGAGTCCTGACCTGAACCCACTGAGAGTCTTTGGGACGTGCTGGAGAAGACTTTACAGAGTGGTCCGACTGTCCCGTCGTCAATACAAGATCGCCACCAAAAATGAAGGCAGCTCTGGAGGAAATAAATGTTGTGGTGTTGTAGAAGGTTGTAGAAACAGAGCCGTGGTGAATGTGGAGCGTAATCAAAGCTAAAGGTGGTCCAGTGAAATATTAGAGTGTGTGAGTTGTGTTGGTCGGGCAGTGTAGGGGTCTGTGATGAAATGGTCAGTGAGAG